>NC_143523.1:29586293-29838793 GCF_031878675.1 Megascapheus bottae | reverse complement strand
CACTCACCCCACTTTATCACTTCAAAAATTTTAAATATGGGGAACTAAGTGTTATCACCACAATTTGCTCATAACTCTCAAGTTTCTCCTTTTTAACATTCCTGCCCTGGTCTCAGCTGCTAAAATTCTCTCATTTACCTTGACTTGAAGCCATGACATTATTTCAATATCTTTTTCCTGGAGACATAACATAACAAGAGGGCATTGAATTTGGAATCAGAGGATCAAAAAGAAAAGTAGTTTTATCACATTTTAGGAGAATGGACTTAGGAAGTTTCTTAAGATCCCAGGGCCTCAGATTTCTCATCTGTAAAATGAGATCATTTAGTACCATAAAACACACACACACACACACACACACACACACACACACACACACACACACACACGGGTTGAGCAGCACATACTGTTGAGCAGCACACAGTATTGATTAGGTGAGGTTTTGTAACTCAGCACGACTAGTATTTTGGACCTGATAATTCTTTTGTTATGAGGTCAGCTCGTATGCTGTACACTATTTAGCAGTATCCCTCGTGTTTGTTCTTTAGATGTCAATAGTAACACTTCTAGTTATAACAATCAAAATTATGGTCAGGCATTGCCGGATATCCCCAGGAGGATGTAGAAAGATGGGGAAGAGCCACAGTGCCTTTCTGTTTGGTTTCTTCAAGGATTGTATAAGATGATAACTAGAAAGTAGGTGGTACTGTTCTTGACCTGTGACCCCATTTGTAGAATATCGATGTCTATTCATTCATGAAGCTCTGTCATTGTGAGGTGCCCTCTGAAATCACAGGAAAGACATGTCTAGAGGAAACTTACTTTGTCTTAAATGATAGGACCTCAAATATTACTTTTGGATGGAAACAGCACCACATAAAAGTTTCAGAGCATATTTTCTTAGTTTGATTTCCCTACGTATTGTCTCTGGCCTCAAGCTTCACATTCCTCATGTATAGCTCTCCAAAATACAACTGGCCTTCCTCATGTTGTTTGTACCCAGCAGTCTTTCTACCAGAAAGTCTATTGCCGGTTCCCACATTTTTCCTTGTTTGCTTGCTCTTTTTAAAGCACTCATTGACTATATATTTTGGTTCTGTTTTTGTTTTGAGATAGGGTCTCCTCCTCACATTGTTCAATCTGGTCTTGAACTCTCAGTTCTCCTGCCTTAGCCTCCTAAGTGTGGGGATTACAGATGTGTGCCCATCTCTCTATTAGTCATATTTACTTCACTGAAATGGAATGTATTTGTTAGTAATTCTTTTTTTCATCCAGTCAACTTTTTCAAGCTTCATCAATGTGTTTACTCTAACTGAAGTCAATCGCCATTGTGATTGGTTAAACCAGCATCTCAATCCAGGAAATGGGTGATTTCTAGTCTGGATGCTGCTGTGTATGTAGTTTGAGCATTCTCGGACATATGTAAGGCCCTTCTGAGACTACACCTAGAGTAGGAATATTTGTTTGTATGGAAAAGAGGAAGCAAAGGAAAGTTACTGGACTTGTCTCTCAAACATATGTTAAATATGCAGCAGAGAATGTCAATTCCTCATGGTCTGACTCACAAACTTTCAAACCTGCCATCTCTTAGTCTCATTGTACATGACACGGGATTTTTTTAATAACGTGAAGCTAGTTAATCTTTCAGCCTTTTACTTCACATTTTCTGAAGTATGTATTTAGTTTTACTTTTTGGCTTCTCTAGATTTTATTTGGATGAAATTATTTATTTAGCCAAATACTGGTGGCTTACATCTGTCATTCTAGCTACTCAAGAGGATGAGGTGTTAGAATTGTGGTTCAAAGCCAGCCAATGTAGAAAAGTCTAAGACACACAATAAGAAAATATATGCGATCATTTTGTTCAAAAAAAGAAATGGCTTTTGATAAAGGAAGTAGCCCCTTGTTGGACACTTCAGAAGAGAAATAGAATGCTTAGAAGAGAAGCTGCCTTGTAGGTGGGGCTGGGGATCTTTCTTGGATTATTTCAATTAGCAAGTAGGAAAACAGTCTGGTCAAGAGAAACTGCAGGTGGTGATATTTACAGTGGGAAAGTGCAAGGTATCTTTGGGAGTGAGTAAATAAACCATTTTGATGAGAAGAGAGAAAAATCAATAGGACAAAGTGACTAAAGAGATATGGAATGGAAGAGCCTGGCCAAACATGTATGTCTCCAGACAGAAGGAAGTTGATCATTAACAGCTTGTAAATGATTCCATGATTCCATGTGGAGCTTTGTGTGGGAGCAAAATACCCAGCTCTCTGGTGGAAATTCAAGCAGGAGCCAAAAGAAAAAGTCCAGATTAGAACTATGGTTTGCAAATCCGTAGCGGCTGAGAGGTAAGACGAAGCTAGAGCAGCAGGTCAAGGACTGGGCATTTGGAAATGCCTATGGAAGACGTAAGAGAGATATGCAGTTGGCCAGTAAGCAGTATGGACCCAGTGTCACATGAAATCTACAAGTGTTATAGCTACAGAAAGAAAGGAGAGAGCTAGCCACCAGCAACAGGGAAACACACACTCTCAGGAGAAGAATAGGCAATAATGAGGCTCTGCTCTTAGCCAGAACACTGTTACAAGCCATTTGAAGAGATGGATGGTGCCCACGGGACCAGGCCCCTGGTAACAACAGAGTGGAAATGGAGACTGATTACATCGGTTTGAAAAAGGGACACAGTTAGATATGGGTCTGATTTTTCCTTTCTGACTCTGCATGCTGATCTTAATGAACTGATGAGCAAATATTTTCACTTTATTCATGCTAATCAATGCTGCTATTACAAATGTTTCATGCAGGTTAGTATTTTAGCATGTGTCTAGCTAACATGCACAAAGCTCTGGGCTGGATCCCCAGCTAAACACACACACACACACACACACACACACACACACACACACACACACACACACACATACACCAAGGAAATTAACAATGGAAAAATCATTTTATTAGCTTCTGTGCTATAAATAAATCCTGAGTATTATACAAATTATACAGTGTGTTGATTTTTTTTTATCTAAGCAGTATACCACAGTATGGTCTCTTTTCTGCAGAGTAACGTATTTACACACATTAAATCATTATTGTGGCTATCTATACATAGTACTATGATGACACCAGTAAATTAGTAAAGTTCATTTCATCTCACAAAACTGGAGCTAACACTCATAGAATTTCTCAAAATGTAAATATCTGTTGTATTTTAGGAATAGGTGAAGAGTTAAACATAACATGAAAAAATGCTGCCTTGTTTGATTTCTAATACAAAAAGTAAACTTCAGCTTGATCCTCATGAAAATTTACCTGTTACTCCCAAAGCACTAGAAGTGAATCTGAGGTCCTCTGACCACAGTCCATTAATGTGTCTTGGTCTGGCACTTACTCACCTTTCTCACCATCCTGTGCCCTCAGTGCTTTTCCTTCTGCTTGGAAAGCACTTCTCGCCTTTAGTAAAAACCTCAACTTCAAAGTCAGTTTTCAAGCCAGACCATGTTGATTTCATCTTCAATCCCAGTTACCCGGGAGGCAGGAGTAGAAGGATTACGATCTGAGGCCAGCCTAGGCAAAGTCAGCAGGAGATCCTATCTGAAAAACCAAAAAGCAAAACAAACAAAACAACAGAGGGTGTGGACCAAAGAGTAGAATGCCTAGCAAGCACAAGGCATCTGAGTTCAGTCCCTAAAAGTGAAAAATAAAGTCAACTTCCCAGAGAATCTTTGAAAACAATTCTATTCAGTCCCATCTCCATTACTCTTTATCAAAATGTCTTATTTTCTTCAGACACTAATAGCAACTTGAATTCATTTATTGCTGCTTCCATTTATTTTGTTGACTCTAAGCTAAACATCCATGAGAGCAGAACATCATCTGCCCGTCACCATTGTGTCCTCCAGCACCTAACACAGATTCTGACATATATTAAGGAATCAGTTGTTAGATGAATGAATGAATGAATGAACAAATCCAAACTAATGAAGACATGCAAGTCCCTGACTGAGGTAGAGAAGTAAGACACTTCCATTTTCTAGGTGGAATGGTTGTGTATCCTTAACTTAAACTATATTCAGAGTTTTGTGGATGATTAGAAACCTAAGTACTCCAAGCCTATTCCTCTTCCAACCAGTAGAAATAGAATATATTATTGTTGGGAAATTCCCATGAAAAAATAAAAATGTCACTTTCCCCTATTCAGGAAAGATTTATTAATGTTCATGGGTACAAAAAAATCACAAGAAAGAAGAAGAGTATGGGAAAGAATGTTAATTGCCTATAAAGCATGTGTTATTATTACTAATTATGGTTACACTAAAACTATATTAAAGGAATTCCATAAAACCTCATTTTAAAAATATTAGCTTTTGGCCATGAATTTTAAGACAATCTATTTTGGAATTAAGAAAGAAACCAAAATATTTCTCCCCTAATATGAAGTATTGCTGCGATGCAGATTGGAACTAGAACTTGCTCAGGCTTGCCTCAAACTCTCCATCCTCCTACTTCTACCTTCCCTGCCCTTAGCAATTGTTTCTGTGAAATTGTTCACTTTCAGAGGAGGGTTTAGTCAGGACTGTGTAATGGCAGAGTGTAATGGCAGAGTTGAGGTGTCGTTTCTCACCAGTGGATGAACCATCTACTTCAGGGAAGAATTTACCACAGTAATCAGGCTACTGAGTCTCATTCCTGGCACAACTTAGAAAGGAGAAAATAAGCTGGAGCTTCTTCAAGCTCCTTGTTCACTGGCCAGTGCTGTATTTAGGGTAGAGAACTATTTCATGCCCAATAATACCAGAGTTCCTTTGTGCTTAAACTTCCTCGTGGGTCCATATCAGAGCCTCTTCTACTTCAGCTTGAACCCTCTGCTGGCTCTCTGCCACAAGCACTTTGGTAAGTGTCCCCAGGCTCCTGAGCCAAGATTGTTACTTATTTTCAGCTTCCCAGAGTAGGTCAGTGTCAGACACTAGGTACCATTTCCACAAGGCATTATCTTTAGAAGGTACCTGGATTCAGCAGTCAAGGTATAGGGAACAAAAAATTGTCTTCCTTCTCTGATGTTAGCCTGCTATATAGAGATTTTCACACTGGGTTTAAGGCCTAAATGAAGCATGGGCTTATCTCATACCTAGCTCAGCTGTGAGTGACTTTTTTTTGGCCATTCATGGAGCTTGAACTCAGAACCTGGGAGCTGTCCCTGAGTTTTTTCTCTTAAGGCTAATGTTTGAGCCACAGCTCCATTTCTGGTTTTGGGGTGGTTAATTGGAGATAAGAGTCTCACAGAGTTTCTTGCCCAGGTTAGCTTTGATCTCAGTTTCCTGAATGGTTAGGATCTTACAAGTGTGAGCCACTGGCTTTGGGCTTCTGAGTTACTTTTGTGGTTGTGTCCTCAGCTTCTCCTTCCCACCAGGAGCCAGGGTTGTAATTGTTGTTTCCTACTTTTCTCAGTTGACTTTCTCTCTTTCAGTTGTCATGTCTCTCTGTTTTGATTTCCAGTGCTCTCCCATTTCTGTATTTGGAAAACAGTCTCCCTTTTGCTATCTTGACTTCTTCAGGGCCAGATGATGGAAGCTTTAATCAGCCATTTTCCCTCATCTTTAATGCTGTCCTTCTATAAAACATAGCTATGAACTTGTGAGAGTTGAAAAAATTCAGATTGCTCCCTCCTCCCTCCTCATTAGCTGTAGAGGATGTAAGTTGTAGCATGGAATTAGAAATGACACAATCTATGCACACAAGCACATTGGATATTCCCTCATGCATTGAAGTGGACTTGTGAGATGAGGGCAATATTTCAGACTAAGAAGGAAGAAAATAAGATAACTGGTGCAAGTTAGTGCTAAAGTCCCTTCCAATTGTTCTTGATTCTTCAATTTATCCAGTCCAGTTACACAAAGTTGAGATTCTTCTGGGACTATGACAATGAGCAAAGCTAGACATCTTTTGCATTGGAATAGGATCAGGAGCCTGTGTAAGTTAGAGAGTGCCCAAGACATATAAAGACTGAATGATGACATGTGCACTTGATTTTCTTCTTGGAATGTCATTTTGACAAAAGGATCAGAAATACATAATGGACACACAAAGACACGTTCTTAAATGTTGCCCAAATGGACTTTTACAGTTTCTGATTTGAAATAACACCAACTTCTGAATTCACTTTTATCACCTCTCATTATCTTATTTGTTGAACTTCCCTATTATGTTTCCTCTCCTCTTAATTCAATAGCAAAAATCCATATTACTATTTTTATTAGATTTATAAAAAATAGTTTCTGACTTGCCCCATGATATCTTGCAATGTTATCCTAAAGCTCTTTTCCAATACAGTAATGTGTATATTATTCATGTTGTAGTACACCATGGTGCCTGCTTATAACCCATCACAGACATACAGCATGTTTTTTTTGTTTTTTCATTAGCCCTTCTCTGAGAATCAACATTTTCCACATTCAGTCTACAGTACTCTCATTATTTATATAATCACACATTTCAAATCATCTCAGCACCGACCTTTCCAGGTAGTATGGTTCATTTTAATCCTCGACTATTTAAAGTAATCAATAATTGTCTCGTAATGATGAAACACAGTCCTTGGCAGTTATTTTATAGCTGAACTGAAAGAATACTATGTTCTGATATTATTATACAAGTCATTACCCTCTCTGAGCCTGTTCCCTCATCTGTAAAATTACAGCATGAATTCAATTAGAGCTTAAACTCGCACATCCTGGAGCAGCTTTAGATAGCTGATAAATTTGTATTGACCCTCATTCCTATCCATTGATAATTTCTTAATTGGAAGAGTTCTCATGAAACTCCAGAGTTGGCTTCTCTTGGAAAAATCTCAGTCTGAGTTCCTTGAATTAAGATAGTCTTCGAGGTTATCTGCTTCAGATGCAGTTCTCTATTCACAGATGACAAGGGAGAAAATCATGACTGACCATCTCTTCCCTGTGATGGCTCTGATCATGGTCATGCTCCAGGCCTATGATGATGAAATGCAGCAGGAAATTTACAACTGAATCGGGAAGGACAGCCTATTTAGTGCCTTAGAAAACCTCATGGAGAAACTGAAGAAAGCAGAAGACCTAACAACATTGACCAAATTGTTTGTTCGGGTGGTACAGAGGTTTAAACTAAGGGCCTTATATTTTCCAGTGAAAATACTAATTATAAACAAGGTTTCATTTAAAAGTATAAGTCTGGGGGAATAGGAGCATAGTCTAGTGTTAGAGTGCTCACCTAGCATGCACAAAGCTCTGGGTTTGATTCCTCGGTACTACATTCTTAGAAAAAGTCAGAAGTAGTGTGGTGGCTCAAGGGGTAAGGTGGTAGGTAGCCTTGAGCTGAAATGCTCAGGGACAGTGCCCAGGCCCTGAGTTCAAGCCCCAGAACTAGCAAGATAAAAAAAAAGTTTATATCTGCTGGGATGCATATTTGTTTCTGGTGTGTTTTACTAGATTAAAAAAATTACTCAATGCAGGAAAGAAGTGAAGGACACACTGATGGAGTATAACCTCTGGTTCTCTGATTCTATAGTAGTTTCTATTTGGTAAATTTAGGATAAGGTGTGAGGGTATAGGTGTGTTATAAAGGAGAGACGTTTGTAAGAAAAGGAGAAAGAAGAAGGGAGGAGGGGGCCACAGAGTATTCTGATTTTTTAGTATATGGGCACTTGTTAAGTATCTGAGTTTCTTTTGGGTGACCTTAACCCATTTCTATCTTCATAAAGTTATGTTTTAAGCAGGTACATTCCCTGTCCTGTTCTCTTGGTAAAATATTCACCAGGCTAAATATAAGGACCTGACGTTTGCCAGTCTTCTCACTTGCACCTTGGTGCTGAGAAAATTTCCTAGCCTTGGAAGGCTTTCAGTAAATATTTGTGGAAAGGAGCTCTCAGGGGTTAGCAGTTACCTCTGGAAAGGGTCCATAATGATTAACAGAGCGAATTATTATTTGAGAGAGCAAGCCAAACACCCTAATGTAATATAATTACGTCTTCTGTTACTCAGCAGAAGGAAAATCAGTTTAAATTGTTTTGCGTTAATATTGTTTAAACTCTCTTAACAGGCCTTGTTACATTAGGCTTCTAAATTTCATCTGCTTATTTGTGTAAAAAGGACAGATCTATATCCCATGCGGTAGTGAAGCAAAACATAAATCTTGACCAAGAGATAATAAAGAACTTGCTTCTTTGACTAAGTAAAAACAGGCTGTAAAAATTCACTTAGAAAATAAGGTGTCTCAGGCTGGGCAGCGGCGGGGGGAGGAGATCAGATGAGGTGGTAAAAAAATTATGTATATATATACATATATATATATATACATATACATATATATATATACATATACATATATATATATATGGTTTCTCATTCCATCCAGGGTTGGGAAAGATAGTAGAACACTGCCCTCTGGTGTTTGTTGCTGGAACACTCTTGACCTTGCATTGGGCACCTTCTAAGGGCTATGAGTCATCAAGCAAGCATTCAAAATATTCAACCCAGGATTTCTTTTTTGTTTGTTTCTTTCATATATTTTTGTTGTAATTAATAGAAGGGTTGCATTATATTCACCAGATGGTGCATTATTTCACAAACATTGATACCCTTTCTCATGTCTTGGTCCCCATTTCCCTTCCCCCACCCCCACCCCCTTCTTGTTTTCCCCCCTTCCCTATCTGATTTCAAATAACCAAATACTGGGGCTGGGAGTTTGGCCTAGTGGTTAAAGTGCTTGCCTACCATGCATGAAGACCGGGGTTCGATTCCTGGGTACCACATACATAGAAAAAAGCCGGAAGTGGTGCTGAGGCTCAAGTGGTAGAGCTCTAGCCTTGAGAAAAAATCCAAGGACAGTGCTGAGGCCCTGAGCCCAAGTCCAGGACTGGCAAAACAAAACAAAACAAAACAAACAAATAACCAAATACGCATATATACAATATATCAGATAACAAGGTAAAATGCTGTAACAATAGAGATAACCAAGGGACAGCAAAAGAGATGAGAGATAACATAGTACATTAAGGACAACAATCACTCATTATATGGCTTTTGTTTCTATATCCTGAAGGTCCTTTCATTTAGCATCATTCTATATAGCCTTATATATCTAGGTTTTGTTCTATTGTAAATCTCTGCTAGGAGAGCCCAAGGTTTCTACTGATTATGACAAGTGAGGGAAACCACTGAGCCTATGTTCCTTTGAGTCTGGCTTACTTCACTTAAGATGATTTTTCTAAGTCTTTCTATTTCCTTACAAATATGGAGATGTCATTCTTTCTGACAGCAGCATAGAATTCCATTGTGTATAAATACCACATCTTGTTGATCCACTCATCAACTGAGGGACATCTGGGTTGGTTCCATATCTTTCCTATGGTAAATAGTGCTGCAATGAACATAGTTGTGCTAGTGGATTTAGTATGTCCTTGTTTCTGGACTATTGGGTAAATGCCAAGTAGTAGAATTGCTGGGTCATAGGGGAGATCTATGTTTAGTCTTTTGAGGAACTGCCATACTGCTTTCCATAGTAGTTGAAGGAGTTTGCACTCCCACCAACAGTGTAGTAGTGATCCCTCCTGGCCACATCCCCTCCAGCATCTGTTGTTACTAGATTTCTTGATCATTCAACCCAGGATTTCTAAACCCTTTCCTTCCTTCTATTAATCAATCTTCTCAAAAATTATAGACAAATGATGTGTAGATAAATAATTTGAAAACAATCACAGCTAATGGAATGGGGACTATGACCAAGCCTTTTCTACTTTACTCACCAGAAAAGGGAAAAGGGTAGGCAATTCAAGATCCAGAAGAGTGTTTGTTAAATATGTGAAATATACGAATCATTTTTAAAATTCTCATAGGTTTCCCATCATCACCTCCTAGATCCAACTTAAAATATCAGTGCTGCTTGACCATATATGAAAAAGAGCCAGGGGTCAGTAGCTTACATCTGTAATCCTAGTTATTTAGGAGGGTGATATCTGAACAATCACAGTTCAAAACCAGCCAGAATAGTAAAGTCCATGAGGCTGTATCTCCAAATAATCTGTAAAAAAAGTCAAGCTGAAAGTATGGTTAAAGTGATAGAGAGTCAGCTAAATAAGTACGTTGAACAAGCAGTAGGCCCCGAGTTCAAAATCCCAATACCAGAAAAGAATAATAAAAGGTTGGGTATGAATTCTAAATCAGTTGTTTAGATTTTACAGAACAATGAAATAAACAATGTGTGCATGTTAAATACAAGTAAGACTACCATCCAACAATATTTTTAATAACTTAAAATGAACAGCAATGATATTGTACTCATTTAGAAACAGATGAGATACCCACCATATGCCAGGAATGTTCTATCATGAAGGCAGCAGTCATAGGCAAACAATAAGTTGCAATGAAAATATCTAGTGTGTCAGCTGAAGCAAAGTGCTATAAAACCACAATAATCACGTGACCAAGAAAGAGAATTAATTGTACTTCCTTGGTCAGTTTTACTGTACATCTACAACTGCTCTTTGAAATAAAATACGAATCTTTTTTTTTAGTATCAGTAGCTAGAAATGTAGCAGTTGATTTTATTTTATTTTTTTATATATTTTTATTGTAATTAATAAAAGGGTTACATGATATTTGCCAGATAGAAGGTGCATTAATTCACAGACATTGATACCCTTTCACATGTCTTGGTACCCATTACCCTCCCCCCACCTCCCACCCACTCCCCGTATTGGTTTTCCTCCCTTCCCTATCAAGTTTCAGATAACCAAATACAAATAAATTCAATATATCAGATAACAAAGTGAGATACTGTAACAATATGAGATACCCAAGGGACAGTAAAGGAGATGAGGGATAACATAGTACATTAAGGACAACAATCATTCGTTATATGGCTTTTGTTTCAATATCCTGGAGGTCCTTTCGATTAGCTTCATACTATATGGCCTTATGTATCAAGGTTTTGCTCTATTGCAGATCTCTGCTAGTAGAGCCCAAGGTTTCTACCGATTATGACAAATGAGGGAAACCATTGAGCCTAAGTTCCTTTGAGTCTGGCTTACTTCACTTAATATGATTTTTTTCTAAGTCTTTCCATTTCCTAACAAATGGGTCGATGTCATTCTTTCTGATAGCAGCATAGAATTCCATTGTGTACAAATATCACAACTTGTTGATCCACTCATCAACTGAGGGACATCTAGGTTGGTTCCATATCTTTGCTATGGTGAATAATGCTGCAATGAACATTGTTGTGCTAGTGGATAAAATACGAATCTTATTATGTCTATTATGAGAAAGTTTGCTGTTTAGTATTCGGCAGAATGCAACCCATGAATTCTTGTGCTTATTTGTGTTCTTTACCAGTCTTCCTTGGTAAATAGAAATATCCATAATAGTAAACTTCAGGAAACACAAAATCCAAGTAATACAGAAACTGAGGGAAAGATTAAGGAAACTTAATTTGCCTCATTTAACTTTGACTTCTTACCAATGAGCTGGCTGGGCTGGAGAGAGAGCACAGATTAGAAATATTTTCTGTTGCTGCATAAGTTCGCCACATATATATATACATATATATGTATGCATATATGTATATATACATATACATATATGTGTGTGTATATATATTCCATATTTCAGAAATATGGCTTTTCACCTAGGAAAATATTACCACTTACTATTAGTCATTTGAATAAGTTTCCTATAATTTCCTAGAGGCATCTTCTTGAATTGTCTTCTTTGATGGCAGTTTCTGAGATGTTCAAAATAGAATTTCTTTTTAGTTTGTTAAAAGTCTTGATAAATCCAAAGCTTAACTCTCCTGATTGCTTTAGCATTCTAACACAAATGTCAACATGCATATGAGTATTTATTTCAATTTTTTTGTGATGTTCTGGTGCTTGAACTCAGGACCTGGGTGCAGTTCCTTAGTTTTTGTGCTCAAGGATGGTGCTCAATGTTTAAACAACAGCCCCCTTCCAGTTTTTTGTGGCTAATTGGAGATATGTCTTGTAAAATTTCCTGTCCAAGATGACTTTGAACCACAGCCTTCAGATCTCAACCTCCTAAGTAGCTAGTATTACAGATATGAGCCATGTGCGTCCAGCACAGGTGACTTTCTAAATCATTACATTTAACATAGTGTTTCTCAGGTTGTATTTCTTTTTTTTTTTGCCAGTCCTGGGCTTGAGCTCAAGGCCTGAGCCCTGTCCTTGGACTTTCTCAAGGCTAGAGCTCTACCACTTGAGCCTCAGCACCACTTCTGGCTTTTTTCTATGTATGTGGTACCAAGGAATCAAACCCGGGTCTTCATGCATGCTAGGCAAGCACTTTAACCACTAGGCAAAACTCCCAGCCCCTCAGGATGTATTTCTATATACATTATTTCACCCCAAAAGGAAGAGTCTCCTTATTGTCAAAAGAATAGGATACAAAGCATGCCTAGTGCATCCCTCAGTTGGGGACTAGAAAAACTCAAGGATGAACATATCAATGGTGATTCTTTATTTAATGGGTAGAAACGGTTCTCTAAACCAGTTCTGATATAAGTGTCACACTGTCATTACAAAATTTTCAATAATATGCTTATTCCAGTCTTAATAGATGTAAATATTCTTTCAATATGGGAACACATCTAAAAATATTTACTTTCCTGAAAACCACTATATAGTATGCTGTTAACATAATGTATACTATAGTTACATTCTTAGAAACAACATACATATATATGTATGTGTTCTTTCCTTAAACATTGAGGGAAAAGTAATCCCTGAATTGATATAATTCCAAAAGTCACGATTAAGTGAATTTCACTCATGATTAAGTGCAACAAGAAATTTCCAGGCAAGTGTTGCCATCTAGTGGTACAATCAGGGCAAAGGCAAGAAACATAATAGGGAGACCCTTGGTATTTTCAGGCAATTTGTTCCAAGGAGACCTCCCCTGAGTAAGAACCATGAATGCTCACTCAGGATGTGTAGAGTTCAGTACCCTAAAGTTACTTAAATTTTATCTATAGCATTTGTACAAGATGTCTGAGCATCCATAATTTAAAACCACATACCGTGGGTTATATAATGGCCACTGTTGTACACATTAACACTGCACACCCCAAACTAGATCTTTCAGGATCTTTATCTCAAATACTTCAGTTGCTCGATTATTTTTTTTCTGAGAATGATGCTCAGCTTCTGCTAAAGACAGGACCACTTTGAATAAAGCTGAATTTTTTCTTTACTCTCTCACTTAAATTAAGTGTATTACATACATTCTGGGATGTCTCTCCCATTCCTCTCCACCTAACTCACCAAATTTCTTTGGATTGATTGGCTAGAATCTCTGCAAATAAAGCCAAGGAGTCTGCATTTCACAAGCCCTGCATGTGTTTCCTTTGCTTCCTAATAATTACATCATAGATCAAAAGTTTAGACACACTTAACTTTCCTCTGTGGCAGAAGACATCTGAATGATCTTTAGCTTCATTAGTCAAATAAGCATCCTATGAGGAAACTCCAGAATTTAAACATCATGTAAATGATGTTTATTTTCATAGTACAATTTGGTGGGCAGAGATTAAGTGTGTAACAAGGAATGCTGTGACACATATGTAATCCCAACATTTAGGAGGCTGAAGCAAGAGAGTCGCAGCAAGAACAAGCAAACCAACAGAAACAAGCCAGCAATCAGGGGTCTAACTAAAAATAAATCTCAAATCTTTTGTATTAAAAGAATACTTAGTGGGCTCATAAATAATATCAACTTCAGGAAGTGGTGGATTGGTAAGTGAACTAATTTGGAAAATACACTCATGAGTATAATTAAGCAGAGGAGAGCTTTTGTGGATGAAATACACATTGGTTCAAGATTTACTTCATGCCAAATGAACACTGTAGGTAGGTCCTACAGTCACTGTCTACCAATAAATGGCAATCCTCAGATATCAGCCTCCTAATTAGCTAGGACTACAAGTAATTGTATGTGAGTGTGTGTGTGTGAGTTCCTATGTGAACACGCATGCATGCATGCTGTTGGGGCTTGAACTTGGGGCCTTGATTTCTCACTTAGCTTTTCCCTTAAGCCTGGTGCTCTACTATGTGAGCCACAGCTCCACTTAAGACTTCTTAATGGTTCAAATTCAAGATAAGAGTCTCTTGGATTTGTCTGGTCAGGATGACTTCAACACACAGTCTTGAAATTTCAGTGCCCTGCTCAGCTAGGAGCATTGGCTGAGCCAACGAACAGCAAAAGGCTTTTATTGGTCTTTAATAGTTGAGATGGGAAGAAAAACCAGCTACATGCATTTTGGACCTCTGTGTAGTTCTTTTTTCCTAATCTTCTCCGATGAGGAAAATGTCTAGTCTTAGTGTGGGACTATGTGCCAACATTTTGTCTCCAAAGATCCAGAAAGTGAAATAAACATTATAGAGAGAAGAGGTTGATGCCATTCCTGGCATTACACCTCTGAGATGGCAGTGGACGTACTGGGCAGCTTACCCTCTCTCTGATGGGCAGCTGTGCCATCATTGAAAGTCATACTTCTGGGAGAGCATTCCACATCTTTGCTGTAGTTCACGAAGGATGGGATAAAAGAAAGTCATTTTTATTTAAGTCCCCTAAAGCTCCAAACAGCAAACTTTTCAACTAGAAATCTTTCACTTAAGACAGTATCCACGTAGCATACCATCTGTGTTACGTTACAAATACCATAACTGCTACATATTCTTTTTTTTTTGCCAGTCCTGGGCTTGAGCTCAGGGCCTGAGCACTGTCCTTGGACTTTTCTCAAGGCTAGAGCTCTACCACTTGAGCCTCAGCACCACTTCCAGCTTTTTTTTCAATATGTGGTACCGAGGAATCGAACCCGGGTCTTCATGCATGCTAGGCAAGCACTTTAACCACTAGGCCAAACTCCTGGCCCTGCTACATATTCTTAACTAAATACTTGAGCCAGCTGCCAAGAACAAATTTTAGTAGCACATTTTTAAACCACCTAATTCCAAGTTTACTATGTAACCCAAATAGGAAGATTTCTTTTTAAGAAAGTTAGCAAGAGTGGAGTGGAATGCAAAGGCCAATTTCCTGCTGATTTTATTTCCTCTCTAAATCCAGAAAAGTTTTTTTTTCCTTCTTAATGGACAACTCTTTTAGTCAATGCATGTTAATAATAGCCTCCATAATCTGGACTTGATTTGAATGTCCATATTCTGTGAGCATATGTTTGCAAGGTTCATTATAGTTCCAGACTTTTGTTGCTAAAATATTAAGTGTAACTCTTCAAGAAAATTTCCCTCTTTTACCCCATTCTTCATTTCAGTACCTTCAAGAAAGTGACCATTAGTGAAAGGAGTTATGAGGGGAAGGGGAGGAAGAAAGGGAATAATTCTACCATGTTGACTCTAAAAGCAGAATACACCCAATCTTCCTAAAAACCAAGTCTGTTCAGTGGTTCATGTGAGGAGCCAGCCAAGAGAATAACCAAATATATATCTTTAAAGAACAAAGAGGCTGGGTTCAAGTGATGTGAATGGTTGAAATGTAAACATCAAATCTTTGGGGGTTTTGTATGCTCCCTATGGATTCTTGGTTTACTGCAACAAGGAAGCTTTGAGAGGTCATATAAGCATGAAATATGACAATTAACAAAAGCTTATCTTCTATGTCATTTTTGTGATATATTTTACTTGGTAAGATTTTTTTCCTGATTTTTTTATTGTGATTAATAGAAGGGTTACATTATATTCACCAGATAGAAGGTGCATAACTTCACAAACCCTGATACCCTTTCTCATGACATTACATGGTAAGATTTAAGTGGCAACCTCTGAACACATATTGTCATTAAGTCCGTGAAATAAGCCCTTTAGAAAGCAATGCTTACTAGAGAGCAGCAAAAGTGGCAGCCACAGTAAAGCAGGATGACTTTGTGATGCTCTTGTCACTTCATTAGGAGTGGACCACGGTCCAGGATGAGCAGAGCAACTCCCCCACTAACAGGTTCCTTGCTCTGTAAGCAAAGCTCATAACTGACTCCTAGAAACAAGTCACAACAGTGGAAATCGAAAACTACATTGCGACATTGCATTTGTAACAATCAATTCCAACTGGCTCCAGGGGGCACATTTCTCTGTTATTTTATTTTTTGCCAGTCCTGGGCTTGAGCTCAGGGCCTGAGCACTGTCCTTGGATTTTCTCAAGGCTAGAACTCTACCACTTGAGCCTCAGCACCACTTCTGGCTTTTTTTCTATGTATGTGGTACCAAGGAATTGAACCCAGGTCTTCGTGCATGCTAGGCAAGCACTCTACCGCTAGGCCAAACTCCTGGCCCCTTCTCTGTTATTTTAAAGGGGCAATACTCATTGTACAGAAGATATGGTTGACCATCACCCATAGACTGCAGTCATTTGGAACACAGAAACAAAAGTTGGGCTGGGTTCGTCACATAAAAACGCTTTCCTACAGCAGGTGTGACCAGCCAAAGAACCAGAAAGGCATTTCTAAATGTGGATAGGCTTTTCTTTGAGTAGGGGCTCCTGCTGAAAGAATTTGGAGTTTCTCAAAGGCTAAGCATGTGGTCCACCACTGAGCTACGTCTACAGTCCTGTAGATATGCTTTTTAATGCACTGGGGAAAGAGAGGCAGAAGGAATAGGTCAAGACCTGCCAAGCCTACTATTATGGTTTGGAGAAATGCCTCCCCAAAAGGCTCATGTGTTTTTCAAACTGGTGGCACTGTTTGGGGGGGAAGTGTTGGACCTAGCTGAAGGGAACAGGTCCCTGAAGGCACATCATGGAAGGTAATTTCTCTTTCCCCTTTCCAGTCTCTCCGCGGTGTAAAGAAATCCTCTGCTACATGCACTGGCCTTAAGCCATTCTATTTTTTTTTTTTTTTTGCCAGTCCTGGGCTTGAGCTCAGGGCCTGAGCACTGTCCTTGGACTTTCTCAAGGCTAGATCTCTACCACTTGAGCCTCAGCACCACTTCCAGCTTTTTTTCTATGTATGTGGTACATACATAGAATTGAACCCGGGTCTTCATGCATGCAAGGCAAGCACTCTACCATTGGGCCAAACTCCAGGCCCCGGCCATTCTATTTTTGCATGTGGGACTGAGCAACCATGTTCCAAACCCTTCAAAACTAGGAGTAAAATAAATGTTTCCTTCTTTTTTGCCAGGTATTTCTTTCTGCCAGGTATGTTAGTCACAGATTCAAAAAGTCACTAGCCCAGCAACATAGAAAGATTATCTCAAAAAAAAAAAAAAAAGGAACGAAGTCCTTTTGGGTGCCTTTGCCCATTAATAATCAATAGTCATTCTATTTGAACAATTGATTTTGGCATGAATTGCCCCAGTTGATGTAGGGTTTCTTCCTGAACAAATGGAACACATTATTTTAACCACACAGCCCTTCATTCCACATTAGGGGCTTTTGTTGTTGTTGTTAGTTTTATGGACATTCATGTGTGTGCAAGTCTAGCATCAATACATATGTAGTGTGTAGAAGAAGGGAGAAAAAAGAGACAGGAAAATGGAGGGATGCTACACTAAGGGAAGGTACTGAGCTCAGAATTCAGACCTGATTCTCAGTGTGGAATTTTGAGCAGAGGGCCTATAGAAATTTCAGTGAAATGAATGACGGGAAATGATAGTTATACATGCCCAGACTGCCTTTATACAAAATCCCTTTAGGAAGATGAAGACAACTCTGAATTATTTGGTCACAGAGAAGTCTTAATTTTCCCCAAGGCTGGTTCAGGACTCTTGATCATTAGTTCATGATCATGGCAGTATTTTATCATATGAATGGTGATAACGGGCTAAGAACATAGCTTAGTGAGAAAATGCCTACTTCATGTGCACGAGGCCCTGGCATGATCCCTAGCACTAAGCAAAAAAAAGGGGGGGGGGAGGAGGAGGAAGAGGAGGAGGAAGAGAAGAAGGAGGAGAGGAGGAGGAGGGAAGATGGAGAGGAGGTGGTGAGAGTAATTACCTCATTATCTGGACAAATTGATTGGAATGAAGTTGCTGTAAGCTACTTTTCCTATCAACATGTTTTATTCTCATGTGGTAACTTTGTGAAAGGGCCTACTCAATGTGCCCGCTTCTTTGAATCACAGAAACTCAAGCCTATGAAAGTCATCTCTGGCCTAGCTCTACTTACCAATCCAGTGCCAGGTCAGAACCTGTCAGAGTTCAATGCAAGCACTTTCCCCTTTTGACATTTCTAACTAATTGTTCAATATCCATCTAGAAATCTAAAAATTAGCACAATCATGTAATACTTGATGGCTTTGATTTGCAAGAGGCATGGATTTGCAACTTACCTGCTAGGATCAAAATTAATTTCCCTGAGATGAAATATGAAACTATTACTGCCTCCTAAGTTTCTCACAGGACAGGATCAATGAATAAAAAGCTGACACTAAAGTGTAAGTGGTAATTATTCAATCATTAACACTATAATATAAAAATAACCAAATCTCTATGTCTTTAAGTTTGCATAGCAGCATATTTAAATAGTGCTTTAAAATCAAACTTTGAAAAAAATCAGTTTTTGAGGGCATTCATAGAGCCTGGGTTTAGTAGTAGATGTAATTCCCTGGATTTAATACCCAGTATCATAATATACCCACAAATAAATAAGAAATAAATTTTAATGCTATGCCCTTTTTAAAGGAATAATTTCTTCTATCTGAGAAGAGTTACATCTCTGTGTTGTCTCTCCCTACTGTTATTAAAATGCCACCGATGAAGTCATGCTTTAAGTTTCCTGAGTGCAAACATAACAATGGACAAGTCTCCCTTCAGCTTTATCTTTCTGAGATGCTTTCTATGCTTAATTAATGATCACAAGGAACTACTTTGAACAGCTATGGTCTAATGTGGATGACAGAAACAAAGGCTAAAGGACCTGAAGATCTAACTGTGCAATGAACTAAATGTGCAGGTCAGATCCAACGAAGCCTGATTGTTCTGGACAAGCAAACCATTTCTCCATGGTTGCAGAGAGTTGTGTGGGCAGCATCTCTGGGTAATTGCTTCACATCTCCCATTTCATTTTGCTTGTATAAACACTGCCTAAATAACTACTTGATGAATTCAATGTTGACACTAGCACATGAACCAACCACAGAATGACTGCTCATTTTAAAATTTATAAGCCCAATATAAATCATAATCAAGCTCCAAAGGAGAATGTCTAAAAAATGGTCCTCTTTAAAATTCATAATGGCATTGAACTTACCTAAGTTCAACCCAGGCACTAATGGGTCTCAATACAAAAATACATTTAAGATAATATGACATTTGATGAACTATTTAAGTCATTGACTCTAGAATATACCATGCTTACATTAGCTTTGATATGAACTTTACATCCTTTAGGGTTAACTAGGAATCTATCCTTATTGGAGGAATCCATTCTTTTGGGGGCTGTACATAGTTGTACCCACACACATACAATAAATGCACCTAGAGAAGCATAGACTAAGAAAATACATACTGTAAAAGAAATTTAAATTGAAGTCATACAAAATATTTTTACACTTGAATTCTTTTTATTTTTACTTATTTATTTTTTGGCCAATCCTGGGTCTTGAACTCATGGCCTAGGCACTGTCCTTGAGCTTTCTCAAAGCTAGTACTCCACCAGTTGAGCCACAGCACAGCATGGCTTTTTCTGTGTATGTGGTACCAAGGAATTGAACTCAGGGCTTTGTGTATGCTAGGCAAGCACTCTACCATTGAGTCATGCTCCCGGCCCCTTGAATTCTCTTTAAAATTAAATTTTAAGCAGTTATTCACAAGTTATCATATACAATCTGTCTGCCTAACTTATGGAATGTGGCAAAACAGACATAATTTATAGCAGCATCATGACTTATACATGCCATAAATTCTTTAGATCAGATCTTGTTAGTAAAGTGACAACATACATATAAACTAAGTGAAGGGTAAGAAAAAAGAAAAAGTCTAAAACAAAAAGGGCTCAACTATTTCTTTAATAGCCTAAGAGAAAGTGAAAATTTATTCTTAAGCAATAATTTCAAAAAATAAAAATATGGTAGTTAACAACAACAAAAGCCAAGTGCTGGTGGCTCATGCCCATAATCCTAACTACTTAAGAGACTGAGATTTGAGGACCATGGTTCAAGACTGGCCTTGGCAGGAAAGTCTGTGAGACCACCAGAAAACCAGAAGTGGCACTATGGCTCAGAGTGGTAGAGAGACTAGGCCCACAGCTCAAGCCTCATGTAAATAAACAAATAAATACATATTTTAAAAAGCCTGAGATTTGAGATTCAAAGCCAATCCAAGACAAATCTGAGACTTACATATAATTATCCATCCTAGAAGCTAGAAGTGGAGATGTGGCTCAAGTGGTAAAGCAATAGTCTTGAGTAAAATAAGCAAGAGTGTGAAGCCTTGAATTCAACTCCTAGAAATAGCAATAAAAAGGAAGGAAGGAAGGAAGGAAGGAAGGAAGGAAGGAAGGAAGGAAGGAAGGAAGGAAGGAAGGAAAGAAGGAAGGAAAAGCACCAGTGACTCACTTCTGTAATCCTAGCTACTCAGGATTTGAGAACTGTGGTTGGAAACTAGTCCAGACACGAATGTCTATGAGATTCTTAGCTCCGGTTTACCATCTCAAAAAAGTGAGAAATGAAAGTGGAGCTGTGCCTCAAATAGTAGAGCTCTAGCTTTGAGAAAAAAGCTCAAAGACAATGCCCAGGCTTTGATTTCAACCTCAGGATGTGTGAGATAGATAGATAGATAGATAGATAGATAGATAGATAGATAGATAGATAGATAGATAGAATAAAGATGATAGAAAGGTAAGATAAAATACATACAACACATATATACACGGTACAGTTTTATTCCTCCATCAGGAAGAACACGATATCATTTTCCAGGTAATGGATGGACCTGAAAAAATATTGAGTGAAGTGAGCCAGACCCAGAAAGATACAGGTTATGTTTTCTCTCATTTGTATATCTTAGATCTAAAATAGAAATATATATGAAAACACATACAGGGTCATATGTGTGAATGCAAAATCAAACTAAGTGATGGTAAATGAAGGAGTAGGATTCTGTGATGTAACAATTTGCACAATTTAGCAATTTAAAAAATAAATCTCAAGAAGCTCAAGTATGTTTTGACTGAGGAGAGTGGGAGTAAAGGGGAAATGGGGGAGCAGATGAATTGAGAAAGGAATCGTGGTTGAATATCGTCATCATATTCAAGTACATATGTGAAAACGAAGCTAGGAAACGAGACAGGTAGCATGGATGACGTAGATGGGGGAAGAATGAGGAAAGGAGTGACACTTCTTAAGATGTACTATACACGTAAGTGGGTATGTTCAATTATTTGAGGCCAATAATTTTAACAAAGCAAAAGGAAGATATGAAGGAAAACAAATGAGAGGAAAGATCATGCTGGAAGCATGGCTTACACAGTGAAGCATTTAACCTAGCAAGCACAAAGTCATGCTCTACTACTACAAAAAATTAATATGAATAATCCACAGCTAATGATATGCTCACCTATAAACCTGGGGTGTGAGTAAATTATATGACAGCAATTAATGAAGACTCACGCTTTCTCCCATTCATCCAACAATTATGGCATAATCTTTGCATTTTTCTTCCTAGTTCCTCACCCACCCCAATCACTTTTGCTTTATTGTGCAGGACATGGGAAAGATGAGAAGCCAGCAGGAAAGCCTAGATGGCCAAAGAAAAGGCAAATAATAGAGAAAGCTAAGAGTGAGGGAGAAAGAGACAGACAAACATAAATGCAGAGACACAAAAACAGAGAGGCAGAGAAACAGAGGGAGAGAGAGAAATTTGGGTTTGGGAGAATATTTGGGGCTGGGATTCTAGAAAAGATGGAAGTTTCTGGAAGAAACTTCTTTCCATGAGGAACATTTTGAGAGGAGCAAAGATTAGGAAACAATTTTGTTAAATCCTACTCCATGTGAGAAATGTCTTGCACCTTTGGCATTTTCTCCCTAAACTGAATACATTTTTATACTTACTCCTTTGTCAATGGTATGACAAATTTAAGAGTCTCGCCCTACACAATTTATAAACTAAAAGCAAAAAAAAAAGAAGCAGTATGATGCTTATTCAGGTTATGAGTATAATTTTAGTCTTTGAAACACCCTGTGCACCACAGTGCTGTAGATTGTAATTACATGAAATATGTTGCAATGACTTGCTTCCAGTTCTAATCCACTCCTCTAGGGTGGCCCTTCACTCTAAGAATACTCACTACTCTTGTCCAAATCTACTCCATTTCCCTAAGAACATACTTCACAGACA
The DNA here is from genome assembly GCF_031878675.1 of Megascapheus bottae. Classification (NCBI taxonomy): domain Eukaryota; kingdom Metazoa; phylum Chordata; class Mammalia; order Rodentia; family Geomyidae; genus Megascapheus; species Megascapheus bottae. The sequence goes on along the minus strand of NC_143523.1, from coordinate 29,816,474 downwards.
GTGTGACATGGCTGAAAGACTGCAATGGAAAGATAGGTTCCAGATGTGCCACCCACAACTGCCTCAACTGTCTTCATCAACCCGAGAAAATGATAACATGATGAATAGTAGCAATGGTTTTCAACTCATGAAATGAATGGTCTTCCAGATGGTTACCTTGGATGGAAGCTCTGGAATGGCTTTTACTGCATTTGCACAGTGGGCTGAAAAAATAAAAATCTTTCAGAATGTGCCCAAGCTAGATTCCAAATAGAACAATTACTGATTTGGGGATTCTTGGCACGTGTATTCAAACTTAAAATTAGCTGAATCCAAACATTTGTAGTTAGTTGGGATTTTTAAAAAAAAATAAAGGTGCCAAGAACAGACAATGAAAATAATCTCTTCAAAAAAAAGTTATAACAACTGGATATCCACACATACAAGAATTAAAGTGAACTATCACCTTGGACTCATATGAATCAACTCAGAACGGACTAAGAGCTTAAACATAAGGCATAGAATTGTAAAACTACTGAGAGGAAACATAGGAGCAAAGCTCCATGACATTGAACTGGGCACTGGCATTTGGGATACAACTTCAAAAGCACAGACAACAAAAGCAAAAGCAAACAAAAAAGAACAAAACAAAACCAGAAATGTGGGATTGTGTCAAATTAAAAATTTTCCATGTAGATAAAGCAACACTCAACACCATGGAGAGACAGATCATAAAACATATTCAAAGAAAGAGAACATCATAAAACATGAAAGATATCATGAAAGATAATATCAAATATATATATAAAGAAGTCAAGCAACTCAATAGCAAGAAAATAAATAATATGACTTATAAATGGGAGTGGGAAGCAAGGCTGGGGGTGGAGTTCAAATACTAGAAACCATGAGGCCCTGAAATCAATCACTAGACACACACACACACACACACACACACACAAAGGGAAGTGTGAACGAAAGGAAAGAGTATAAATAACTATAGCCACTATGGTAAACAGGAGGGCAGGACCTAGAAAATTAAAAATGGCACTTCCATATCTAAAGAAAATGAAATCTGTTTGATGAAAAGATATCATAACAATGACTTAGAGACAGTTCTTTCTAAAGCTATCACTTTCCACTCGCACTAGCAAGAACTCAATGGGTAACTAAAAGCAAGATAAATTTGACATCTCTGCTTTCATTTTGTATCCATCTTTTTTTGCCTTAAACTTTGGGTCAGCTTTTCCTATTCAGCTCTGAATGTAGCAAGCTAACCAAGAGTGATCATCAAAAACTGGTAATGCTCAAGATACCAAAATAGAAGTAACTATTTTTTTCTTTCTTTCGTTCTTTCTTTCTTTCTTTCTTTCTTTCTTTCTTTCTTTCTTTCTTTCTTTCTTCCTTCCTTCCTTCCTTCCTTCCTTCCTTTCTTTCTTTCTTTCTTTCTTAGAAGTAACTATTTTCTAAAAATTGCCAATGGCCAACTTTTAGAACAGCCTATCTAGATTTCAGCAATAGCACCCAGAGTCTTCAATCATTGCCCCAAAGCTTCTAGGAACAGTGAAACTTTGTAGGCAGGGTACAAGACTATCCAGAAGCAATCATCTCATGGAAAGCAAATTGCCACCATTCCTGGGAACACAGGCCCTGTAGGAAAGCGTTTAGTTGAAGGAACTGGAGGTTTCCTCACTTCCATACAGTAGCAATTTCCTTGTTAGTATTAAGAATGTGCAGGCTGGGAGATTGACCTAGTGGTAGAGTGCTTGCCTAGCATGCATGAAGACCCAGGTTCGATTCCTTAGTACCACATACATAGAAAAAGCCAGAAGTGGTGCTGTGGTAGAGCTCTAGCCTTGAGAAGGTCTAAGGACAGTGCTCAGGCCCTGAGCTCAAGCCCAGGACTGGCAAAAAACAAAACAAAACAAAACAAAAAAACAAAAAAACAGCTACTAACATAGTTTTTTTGTCTCTAGGTACTTTCTTAGTCTATGTATTTTCCTATACCTGTGGTTTTTTGTGACTAGCTTCTTTCAACTTTGATATTTTGCAATTATTCTCTCTGTGTGTGTGTGTGTGTGTGTAATAGGATTTGAACTGGAACTTCACACATTTTCTTATTTTTTTTTCCTGCAGTCTACCACTTATGCCACACCTCAAATTCCAGCAGTTTGCTATTTTACTAAGATTTATGTTTAGCAGATTTATCTACTGGGCTGGCTTCAAATCGGAATCCTCAGGTCTCAGCATTCAGGAGTAACCCACTAGTCTAGTTGTAATAAATTCCTTTTAATAAGCCATGTAACTTTTCAGTGTACGACCATGCATCTTGTATGTATACATTCATCGTTTGGGGGATATTAATTTATATTTTGGTTATTTTGTGTATATATAACATTGCCAAGAATTCATAAGCCAGTGGATGGATGGAAGTGTAAGAGTAGAGTTTTCTCTGGATGAATTCATTTCACTTTCTTGCCTGGTTGTCCTGGCTAGAACTTCTAGTACACCATTAACTAGAAGGGACAAGCAAGATTCCCCTAATCTTCCTCTTGATCTTAGCAGGAAGGTGTTCAGTCTTCCAACACTGTGATGTAAGACAGAACTTTTCAGAGATGCCTTTTCTTCGGTTGAATGTTTTTTTTTTTTATTTCTGGTGGGTTTTTATTTGTTTGTTTTGTATCATGAAAGGTTGGTGAATATACTTAAATGCAGTTCTGGCATGTATTTAAACAACCCTGTGTAGTATGATTTTTGTTTTGCATTTATCTATCTCTTCAGATAGATAAGATAGTGGGATTCCTATCCCCTCAATACTCTGCTGGGTGAAGGAAAGGTCACTGATTTTCAGTTTGTTTCATTTTTTGTAAGTGGAAAAACCTGGAGTGATCAATTTCAATATCTGCACATGTTACAGATAAAACAGAAGTAGAAAAGTTTCTGAAAAGAGTTAAAAATGGTGACATAAAAAGATTAGGAACCAGGATGGCATGGAGCTTGCTTACAACAGCAGTGGAAGCATGACATGATAAGTGCTATGCCTTCAGAATTTTGAGGAAAAGTATTATCTAAGGTAAAATTATATAATCAGACAAACCATCCAATCGGTGTAAGGGTAGAATAAAAATATTTTAAGAAATCTTTAGACACGCAAGTACTAAAAAAATGTTCTCTATCCATTTACTTTGTAGCACAAGCTTGCCTTAAACTTGTAATCTTCCTAAAACCCTAACTTCATGAGTTTTGAGCTCATGGACAGGTGCCACCATGCCAAGTGGAAAAAAGTCTGGTTTCAGATAATGTTTAAAAGAAGACAAACTCTCATGACTTACTCGAGAGCTAATTGATAACATTAAATTACCTCAATTAATTCTAGTTTGGAATGTTTAGTGTTTATTTGTTATAGGAGTGAGTAAAAAAAGAGGCAAAGACATTTAATGCAAATGTTCTTTTTATTTTTGTATTGCAAGTGATGACGACTTGTAAAGAAGTCTTTTAAAGGGCTCTACATAAATAGCTCCACTCTATCACCTATAGATACATTTTAGAAAATGAAATAGAACTCATGAGAATAAGTGCTCGTGGTTGGCCGAGGATGAAACATTCAACATATTATATAGATTCTTTTTCTTTTAAAGTGCATAAACATGCTCTGGAAATTATTAAATAGCTCTGATCATGATAAAGATATCATCAGTGAAGATTCAAGTGAATAATCCAAATAAAACTGTTGCATGAAATGAACAGTAGGTGGCATATATTACTAAATTAATGTTATCTCACAAGAACTTGATTTTAAATGTATATGTGAACTAAAGTATTCTGAGAAAAATAAGTTAAATATCCAACTGATTCCCCCACTCCCAATATTTTTCATTTTTACTGAGGAGGTGGCAAGGACCAAAGAAAGGTGAAGTTGTTCCAGCAGCAAGGAGCTGTGATCACACATCCCAAACCATCTGACAAAAGGAATCCCTTTCCTCCCCCTCCATCATCTCACCTGCTTCTCTTAGGAACACTAGCCACTGCCAGATAGTATCTTGCTTATCAGTAGGTTCATATACTCCATATCTGTTTTCCTCACCAGGGTATACGCCTAGTGAGAGCAGGGGCCTGCAGCCTTGTTCTCCATTGAAGGGGCATCCTGAATGTTGCCAAGAGTCTGTGATGTCACTATGTCGTCACTAAAATGAACAGATGGAGAGTGGATGAGCACCTTTAGAAAAACAATGCGGGAAGGAAATCTTCCTCATCAATTTGGGCTTATTTTCTGATCCAATGGGAGGATTCTACTGAAAATCTCCTACTAGTGACTGGACTCACAGTACAGTTGCATCTGTGGGTCATTTTGTACCACCCTGAGAAATTTGTCAGGATTCATATGATCATCTTTGCTATGGAGAAGACATGCTTCATGATGCAGCAATCAGAGGATGGCACACTAGAGGAAATAAACCTCAGGATGGAACAGTGCTATGTGTTCATTAGTGCAATAACTGCTTTATTCATTTATCTCAAGACGGAGCGCTGTCCTGTCACTTTCTAGCTTCCCTTTAGTTGAAACCACACCGACTGCATGGAAGTTCACAGTCTTTAGTATGGAATGCAAGATCTTCTGCATTTGGGCTGCTTGTCTCTGTTCCAGTAGATTCTAGTAGTTTCTGTGCATTCAGCTTGCTCTGACTGGGAAGCCCCCTGCCTCCTGTCCCACTTGGCAGTGGCTGGTCATTAGTAAGTACTCCACAGAACTTTCCTATCACCCTTCTCAGGGAGAGTATGGACCACAGGGTCCACATTCCAGTGGAGCCCTCTGTCCTCCCTTGTGGATTTCCCAGAGGAACTGGCCCCGTGTGGCTCCTAAAACTGTTTCCCACCACTCTTGCCATATTTAATTTCCTCTCTCCCACTGGCTTCCTCACAGATCCTCAACTGCCATTCCCATTGGCCTGGAGTGAAAAGAGCTACTACCGGTATATACAGTGCATTTTCAACTTCATTTGCTTCTGTTCAGAGGCAACCGCTGATGAGATGCTGAAGATGACTTTGAATATCAAAACCAAATAAATCGCTCTCCTTCATATTTTCCTAAATAGAACTATTCCCTTTCTAGCTTAGCTTCCCTGTTTTTTTCTCTGTAGCTCTCAGCGGACATTGCACTACACAGCCAGTAATATTTTTTTGTCTTCCCTTCTATTACATAAGCTTGAGATTATGGGACTTCACTTTGTTAAGTAGTGTATTTGCAAATAGATGAATGCTGCTTGTTGGACTCATTGCTATACATCTTGTTTTGAGATTTTTGTCTTCCTCTGCTGGATACAGAGGTTATATACTATTCCTTAGTCTCTTATCTCCTTCCTTGTACAGAGTAACTTTTGTGGGTTTTTTTTTTTAAGGTGTGGGGGGAGGGGAGGTCATACTAGGAATTAACTCAAGACCTCAAAGTCTACCACTAGAGCTATGTTTCAGTCCTTTTCTGTGTGGGATGTTTTCAAGGTACAGTCTTAAATGATTCCCTGTGCTGGCCTAGGCTGAAATCCTAGTTGTGCTTTCTCAGAACTCTGGGTGACCAGAGTACCAAGCCATTGGCTTACCCATAGCTAGGATAATAGACTATACCATTGTGTCCATATAGGGTTTCACTTTTGCCCAGGAAAAAGTTCGCAAGCCCAGGCTGGCCTGGAACCATGATTGATTCCCCAGTCTCTGCCTCCCAGGTAGCTAGGATTACAGGCTTGAAGAAATTAAGCATCAAATAACTTCTTAATAATGACTGGATGATATTAAGTGCAATCACACCAAATATTTCCCTTTTCTGAAATTCTCAGGTCTATATATAGTTTAAAATTCAGGGGCATCCATTACTTAGTAATCTTAGAAAGTGGATGCCCTATAATCAAACACATTGTGAGTTCTCCAAAAAATTTACATGAAAAGACCTAATATTTCTGATAAATAATGCTAAGTCAGCTTTTACTGTCAAGTGGGTTATCAAGGTTAATTTGAGGAGTTTGAGATTTTTTTTTTTTTTTTTTTTTTGCCAGTTCTGGGCTTAAGCTCAGGGCCTGAGCACTATCCTTGGATTTTTCTCAAGGCTAGAACTCTACCACTTGAGCCTCAGCACCACTTCTGGCTTTTTCTAAGTATATGGTACCAAGGAATCGAACCCAGGTCTTCGTGCATGCTAGACAAGCACTCTACCACTAGGCCAAACTCCCGGCCCGAGTTTGAGATTTTTTAAATGGTGAGTATAGAGCTGTGGATGTGAGTTAGTTAGCATGTGGCAATCTGTGGTCTCCATGACAAACTCAGATTCCCCCCCAAAATCATCAAGTAGTTTACATCATCTGTGTCTATACATTTATATTTTTAATTACAGAAAATATGAATAGAGTATTTGCTATGTGTCAACTCTTGTATAAAACTCTTTCCATATGAATATAACTATTTAGCCCTATTATTATAATCATAAATTTATAAAATTATGATTAGCCCTATTATTTTACAGATGAAGAAAGTGAAGTCTACAGAAAAGTTTAACCATCTCCCTGCATAGCTAGACCCAAACTGAAGCTATGTCACAGTAAAAAGCCATGGTCTGGGCCATCCAAATGTCCTAACATCATATGATGTTAGCACTGTACACATAGCACCGTACACAAATGTTTCAGTCTTGTCACATTTCTTTGTGATGTAGAATCTAAAGGAAAGCTTTTGTAACTCAGACAAAGGTGAAAATCCTTTGGTTACTCAGTCCTAGCTACAGGCTAGCTATAAGAAGAAAACATTTGACTGATACTTTTACAATGGAATAATATATTTCCTCAGCTGAGCTGGTGTTTTTCCAGTATGTAATGAGAAATCAAGTGATTCCAGATAATGAAATAACACAGTCACACTAACTTGCCCTGATTTCCTTTGCAGAATCATGCTTGCAGGTTCAAAGTCTGCTCTTCTCTGATAGAAAAATGAGAGAAGAGACTACCAAAAGGCACTAATTATACATAATGCATAATGTATTTTTAAAGAACACCTTGTTGCTTTAATTTTTTTTAAAGTGAGGCAGAAGTTGCTAGTATATACTTCTGATGAGCAAATTTTGAAACTCCTTCAGACTTACCAAATATAGCAGTGATACTTTGGCATTAAGGAGTTATTGACGAGCAATAAACCTAATTTTTTAAAAAAAATTCCCACATAGGGCTACAGCATCAAGTGAAAATAGAGTTTTGGATCTTACCACACTTACAGGGTCACATTATGATCTGTACAGCAGCTAAAACATAAAACAGAGTCATTTTACAGCACACAGCAGATAATATGAAAATGAGAATCCAGAAACAAAAATAACATCTACACTAAAAACATCGCAACAAAAACAGACTTTATTACAACCAGACAAGTGAATTCTTCAGTTATCATCAACTTCTTCAAGACCATTAAAAATATGGAAATTAAATGGTGCTTAGAAGGCAGAGAAGGGAAGATTTTTCTATGGAGCAATTATATTGCTCTTAAAAAAACAAGACAAAACCCTTTTAAGGGTATGCTCAACCCAAAAGATCATTAGATCTCATGTGTCCCATATTTGCACAAGACTCTCATGTGAAAGTTATCCACCAGTCTTAATGGAATCTTTAAAGAGGAAAAAAAAATAGAACAATAGCTAGATGGATGGATGGATAGATACATAGATCAAAAATTAGTTTTTGAATTTTAAGACTGGGATTAAAGTACAATTTTTAGTTTAAAATATAAAACAACAAAAAATCTGTAATGTTATTGTTTAAGATGCCTTGTTACAGAGCTCCCGAGGCACATATATGTACAAAACAATTATTACAACCTGGTACCTCAATTCATGATAGCCTGTAAATCTGATAGGAAACAGATCACCTACTGGGAGATATAAGTTCCAAATTTCTAGCATAAGAATTTCCTGTGTGTACATGAATGAGCACATTTCATCATGAGAATATTTCAATTTAACATTACATAGCTTATATATTTAAATGAAACACTTATAAAGGAAAGATAACATTACATATAAATTTCAACTCATCAAATCCATAACCCTTTTCAGAGTTTTCTCTTCCTGGGTTCTTTTGAGAGCTTTCCATATGTGCTGAATTTTGTTTTGGGTTGGCGAGCACCTTGATTGATATAAGCAATGCATTAAAGGAAGATTGTGGTTAGGACAGAAGGCGATTATTGGAGAACAAAAACAAGGATGAACTATTTTTCATCAGACATTTAAACAGAAAGGACAAGAGAGAGAGAGAGAGAGAGAGAGGTGGGGGGAGAGGAAAACAAATATTCACAGTAAAACACACCAGATTTGTAGTTTCATTTGAAACCAATAGCAAATCATGAAACGTCATGAAAAAATATAAGTAAAGATAAAATCTCCTAGAGTAATTACTAAACAAAGTTAGAATTTACCACACTGATCAGTAAACCCCAGAAGAATAATAAACAGCACTTAAATTGAGGTCCTTTTTAGACATCATACATAATTTTCAAACTTAATGCATAAAATTGGTAAGTTTGGCCACGCTGCACATTTTTAAAATACATTATACAGAAAAAACTCTTATATTTTCCCCATTTTGAATCATAAAGTTAAAAAACTAAGAGTAAAAGATTAGCTAGAAGAATTTTAAATTATTTACAAATCCAGCAGGTTCATCTGCCATGATGGCTTGGCTTCCATCCCAAGGCAATATCACCCTTTTCTGGGTCAGTTCTCCATCCTCACAGGTGGCTGTTTGCTACCTCTACTGCTCATCAGTCATTTTGAACAGTTCCAACAGGGCCCCAACTGCTCCAAAATAACCCTAGAAGACAATTAAACAAACACAAAAAAGCTTCTGTAGGATTGTCTCTGAATCTTAGCTAAAGATCTGTTACTTCTAATAATGCTGCCTCTGAATTCTATCAATTAAAGAAAAACCTAGAAACTGCTTCTTCCTTGGGGGAGGTATTGGTGGTAGTTCACATTTTTCATACCAGCTATTTGGGAGGTTGAGATCTGAGGATGGCTGTTCAAAGCTATTCGGGGCCTCATCTCCAATTAATCACCAAAAAGCCAGAAGGAGAGCTGTGGCTTAAGTGTTAGAACACCATCTTTGAGCATCAAACCTAAAGAACAGCACCCAGGTTCTAAGTTCATCAAGCACTGTATGGACATAGAGTAAGATAAAATGAAATGAAATGAAATAAAATAAAATCACAAGCTTCTGAGAAAATGCAAGGAAAATTTAGGAATTTGTGTCTTAGTATGTTGTATTGCTATCTGTCTCAAAGTAGCACAGAGTAGATAGCTTATAAACAACAGAACTTTATTTGTTAGGTAACCAAGATCAAGATGTCTGATCAAGGCCGATTCCTCACAGATGGATGTCCTGGCTGTAAACTCCTGTGGCAGGAGGGACAGACAGCTCTGTGGGTCTCTTTTAGAATCCCATTATGAGAGCCAGTCTTCATGATGCAATCACCTCCCTAGGCCCCACTTCCTAATACCACAATTTTGGAGGATTAAGATTTCAACATACAAATTAGGGTGGGAAAGGGCAACACAGAAATATTTAACCACTGGTTCCAAAAGACTGGAGATTCCACCCTCTGACATTGGGTTGATTCAAAAGAGTGACTGACTATAGAGGGTGATGTGGATGTAACAACACTTCAAGACCTTGGTTGTTACTGCTACAATAGGATGGAAGGAGAGAGGGAAAAATAAGAGAAAGGAAAAATGAGCAGTGAGGACTCTCAAGGTCCCAAGGCCAAAGGAGTCAGAAAGCCATCAAACCTGTACCTCCCCAAAGCTATCTCTACACAGTATTATAGTTAGGGCTTCTTGAACTGAAGTGAATTTAAGAATATTAAAGAGCATTTTAAGTGACACCTTTGAAAAGTTCCCTGGCTACCTTTATGACTTTGGAAATGACTTTTCACTGCTGACAGATTCTAGGCTGTATTATTTACATAAGGCAAAAAAATCTGGACAAGATGCCAGATAAATTAACTTGAAAATCTGAATATTTTAAATTGCTGAATTTGGCAAGTACATTGGATTAGAACAGATGCTTTCTTTTTTATTTTTCTTAAGTGTTAATTTCAAAGCTCTGAGGCTTTCTTTGTTTTCAAACCTTTACATAGAGATGTCATAAATAAGTGAAAGCAGGGGCAGGTAGGGTGGGGATGGGCTAGTCTGGTTGGAGGGAAAAAAGTGAAGGTTGTGGGAATTTATTCTCCTCCACCTCCTAAAAGTTGTGGCACTCCATGCATTATGGCTGCTTAAAAAAAAAAGAAGAAGAAGAAGGGAAGGACTTTCAGTATTAATTTCTGTCCCGGGCCTTAGCTATTTCCACTTAAGTTCTTTTTTGCTAGTAGTAGGTTTGATCTCAAGGGACTTCATGCTCATGCCCTTGCTCAACTTTCCTGCACACAGTTTGTGCTCTACTATTTGAACTACACCTGTAGTCCAGCTTTTTGCTAGTTAATTAGAGATGAAGTCTTGTAGACTTTCATATCTGGGCTGGGTGTTGAACTGATCTTCTAGGTCTCAGCTTCCTGACTAGCTCGTTACCCATTGGTGTCCAACATCTGTCTTTCATTCTTAGAGGAAATCCTATACTTTTATTCACAGTATTATACTTGCTTACCTGCCTGCCTGCCTGCCTGCCTTCCTTCCTTCCTGCCTTCCTTTCTCCCTCCCTCCCTCTCTCCCTTCCTTTTTGACTACCCAACTGCCAGTATTAATTATTGAATGAGAAAACTTCCACAGTTTTTCTTTTTGAATGAATGCAAAGGTGAAATGACATCTTTACTCATTGTTTAACTTTAAAATTAGGAGACCTGTTCAAAGACACACTAAGATAGACTCCACATAGGATAATTAAGTTTGTGCAAGCTCAGCTTACCTCATGTTCCAAAAATAAAGCTTTCAGCTGTCCTTTGGACCAAAAATCCATGGCATATGCTAGCAGCTTCATGGAGACCATATTGATTCTTAGAAAGTTTCCAACAAACACAACTCTGTCAATATTCTGGGAGAAAACAAAGGTAAAGAAGAACAATTCAATCAAGGATAAAATTAGCAGCTAGCAAAGACTCAGTGTTCTATATGTCACCATGCAGAGCCCTTAAGGAGATTATAAGTAGAATCATTACAGTACATGCTAAATGAACATGAGCAAACCTGACAGTGCATTTCACAGGAATAGAAGGGTGAGATTTTGATTGGACAAAGCCAAAATTGACACTGGGTTTATGATCCTATATAATATTGCATTTGGCTCTGGTATGAAATTCAGCCACACAAACACACACACACACACACACACACACACACACACACACACACACACACACACAGTGACTGGAGTTCAAGTTTGACTGATTTTTTTTTTTTGCCCATTCCTTCAACAGACACACACCCCCATTTGAAATATGAAATATTGTTCTATCAACCTATTAATGAAACAGCTATTGCATGGGTTTGTTCATTGAATGAGTTTGAGATATAAAAAAGAAATAATACTCCATCTCTGCCCTCAGAACATATGGTAGAATAACCTGCTTGATTACCATATGGGTTAAACTATGGTAACAAAAACATATTTGTCACCATGAACACAGATTTGCATTCTGGACACATACTTACAAACATTCTGCTCCTATCCTATCCATGTAGCCAACCAGCTTCAAGTCTCATAGTTTCCAGCTCCAGTGCCCTAAAAGCACTTCCAATTCCCCAAGGTATTTCTTAGCTTAAGATGGAGCTTGGCCTGTCTACCATACCATGCATGGGCTTATCACAGAGCACAGATCTAGTTGCCATGGTCACATTTCAAGGCAAGAAAGTCTTTGAAGGTTGAATTATTTTCTGCTTAGCCTATCAGGAATCATCAAGGTCTGGGAATATGACCTTTTAACTGTCTCAAGTTTTAACAATGCACGGTTCATGAAGCCATTAGCCACAGAAAATTTTCCATAGATGAAGGAATTGGGGACTAGTTATGATAAATTTCCATTAAACAAAAAAGAGCTGTAGCCAAGACCTACCCCAAGCAAGAGACTCAAAGAATATGCAGGTAAAAACTTAGATTAAAAATAAATTTCATGGACTTTATCATTTAGGAAGTTCTTCCAAATCTGTGGTGGAGGCCCCTATATTTTTGAGGAGAGAAAATACAATTTTATTTAACCATTTTAAAAAAAATTCATTCAACTTACAGTCTCTAAAGTAGAACCTGCTAAGAGCCTAGCTTTGAATTGCCCTGGTAGAAAGCCAGAAAAGTAATATCCAAAGCTGATGAGCATTCATGTTTCAAGTAAACTTCAGGTAGGTAAAAAGGCATGTATCCAACCTCTTCTCAAAAGAAAACGAGACTAGAGAAAAATATCAAATTTAAAAAAATGCTGAGTCAAAAAATATAGCACTCTGAGTCTATTAAAATTGATTTATTCAAAAGTCAAACACTTATTCAAGGAGAAACATCACCACAAAAAAAAATCCAACTGGGAATCAATAACAATATAAGTACATAGTAAATAAAATGAATTTGTTAGCTAATTAATAAAGAATTGTTTTATGTCAAAAAAGAAAAAGATCAATAATCCAATAGAGGATGGATAAACAAATAAACAGTTGTTCACCTGGGCCATAAAAGTGTTATTAAGTCTAAGAAAATGCCTAACCTCTCTTATATTAAGATACAATTCTTACCTATTAGACTGGAAAAGATAAAAAAACTTGACAAACCTCCTAGGAAAAACTTTTAATTTTATACTTTGCTTGGGAAAATAAATTAGAACCACCTTTATGCAAGAAACTTTATAATATCAGTAAAAATTACAACCAAAGTATCCTTTGACTCAGCAATTTCCCTTCTTGGAATTTATCCTACCATACTAGTGTTTGCATATAAATACATGTGCAGATATGTATCTACTTTATATAAATATATTGCAGCCTTTAGATAGAGTAAACACTTGAAGAAAGGAAATACCATTAGAAAAGCAATTAAATCAAAAGCAGCATGCTTATGTTGGGATGCTAGAGGACTATTAAAAAGGATGTGATTCAGTCAGGTGCCAGTAGCTCATCCCTGCAAGCCTAAGCTACTCAGGATGCTGAGATCTGAGGATTGTGGTTCGAAGCAAGCCAGGCAGGAAAGTCTGTGAGACTCTTTTCTTCAATTAAACACACACACACACACACACACACACACACACACACACACACACACACACTGTGGCTCAAGTGACAGAATGATAGACGTGAGCAAAAAACTCAGACTATACCCAGGCCCATAGTTCAAGCTTGAGGACTAGAGTGCTCTGGATACATTATGTAAAATGGCGACAGGCAATATATTCAGTGGTACATGTTGAAACACATGTAGACTGATCCAATGGCTGAGATTTGTTCTGAATTTTTAGCATAAAGAGAAGGAAGAGGAAAAAGAGGAAGAAGACAGATAAAGCATGCACATGTGTGAGACCAAGTCTTGGTAACTATTCAGACTGAGATGATAGTTATATGAAGGTTCTCTGAACACTATGCTACTTCCTTTATGCATTCTTACTGATTTTCATAATAAAAGCCTAATAAACAAAGTACGATATAGAGCAGTATGCAGAAAGCAATTTGTATGGCTTGTAATTATTATTATTTTTATTTTTTGCCAGTCCTAGGCTTGAACTCAGGGCATGAGCACTGTCCTTGAGTTTTCTCAAGGCTAGCACTAGGCCATGTGAGCACCACTCTGGCTTTTTCTGTGTATGTGGCAATGAAGAATGGAATCTAGGGCTTCATGCATGCTAGGCAAGCACTCCACCACTAGGCCATGCTCCTGGCTCCTGATTACATTTTAACAAAGAAGAGTTTGCTGCCTTTGGGAGGATATATTTATTCTACATTGCATACAGCATAGGATAACAATAACAATAATTAATAAATTTTAAAAAAATCAACAAAAATTAGCTTCAAAGAGTACAAGGGCGAGGACTCAATATTTGCATACCCAATGCTATGGACATGGTAATGGAAATATAAACTTAACTATATAGACATAAAAACCTAGGACTCTATAGACATAATGTTTTATTTCATAAACTAATATGTATCTATGACATACAAACCCTTAGCCTAATTTTGATTAAGTTCTAAAAACTAAGTGCCAGTGATTATATAGAGATTCCCTTCTTGAACACTTGTTTGTTAAACTTGTCATTTGAAATATGATGTAAAAATCAATGTTAATAAATTCTTTAATAAAAAAAGTTTTTATTAAAAAAAATCGACAAAAAACCAAGGGTAGTCCTGTATAGGAAGGTTCATGAAGGACAGAGAAAAACTCATTTCCCTGTGTGTCTTTTCAACTAAATTTAGAATTTTATCTATTCAAAACCACAGATAGAATGATTTATGAGGAAGCATTTCCCAGTTTTCTGGCTGTGCTAACAAAATGTTTTAGAATCAGTATGTGATGCCCCGGAGTATGAAATGGCTAAAATCTAAGATGTCAACGAGAGAAAAGGTGAAGGCCTTGGTTACTGCTCTCTCAGGGAAATATGAGGCCGCCAGTTGCTGGCATGCTCCTGGGAGCTTGCACAGACTCCTCACCCCTGACCCTGAGGTAATGAGTCCTTTCATTCATACACTCCATAGGAACATCTAAAGCAGTTGCTCAACCCAGCAGATAACATAGCTACATTTTGAAATCTTGAAAAATTGTTAATTAATCCTCTCCTAAAGGGATTATGATACCTGTAAAAGGACTTGCTGGCTCATTAGAGCAGAGTGCAAGGCAGAAGGCAGTTCTGAGGAAAGCAGGGGAAAGGGCATCTATTGCTCTGTGGGACACAAGGTATTGCCACGTAACTGACCTTTGAGAGCTTGTGAGTACAGCTAACTATACACATATTAGTCCTGGGGCTTGTTTGGCTACTTGGGGGAAAAAAGCACTCTTTAAAGGTTAGTGGCAACAAATAAATAAATAAATAAACCCCTGGTGAAAATGAATCTTCTGAACAACGTGAACTTTGAACGGCACCTCTCTAGAATACACTTCTATCTGAATGTCAGACTCCCATTTAAACTACATCTGGACCGGAAACTTCCAAAAAAGTTACATATCAAATAATACACTACATCCCAAATCCTAAAAGATGGTGTCTCTTTTATAATGCCAAAGCTCAAAGGCAGAGCCAGTTATCAAACTATATATGTGTGTGTGTGTGTGTGTATACATACATATACATGTAATATATACACATACATATATGACTATAATGACATACCTCAATATTTCACTATTTAGCTTAGAGGGGTCTCAAAGAGGTTTTAATTATGCTAATGTTCTATTTCTTGATCTGAATTGTGATGATATAGCTGAGTTTCTGTATGAAAGTGCACTGGTACACTAATACTTCAGCTCTTTTATAGTGATGCCATATTTCTATTAAAGATATACAATTCTATTAAAGATATACAATTCAAAACTCCATTAACTGATCTATGATGGTTCTTTAATGCTTTTCCTATTACTTATCCTATGTTCTGACTTCTCTTTCTTGTCTTCCTTATAAACCTCAGTGAGAGAGTTTTACTTTTTAAGTCATATATTTCAGAAAAGAGCTGTCTTTTTCCCCCCATCTTGCAATGTTTCAAAACTTCTTAATAAAGCTTTGTTGCCAGCTCCACCCCTTCTTATGCCTGGAGCACTGGCTGGCCTTGGCTGTAGCGAGCTCTCTGTGCTTTGATAGCCCTGTACAATGCTGCTTGAACTCCATGCCACAAGGCAACACTGTAAAGAAGCTCAAAGCAGAGAGAAGATTGAATATTGAAAGTGGAAGCATTTTATGGGCGGCGATTTGCAAAGATGAGCAGAACTTCTCACATTTTGGTGGGCACATGCAGAACTGATTGTTAAAGAGGCTATGGGAATTTTGTTGACATTTGTTTTTATCCGGTGTGTCCTTAAAAAATAAAATACATACTTCCCTCCCTCCCCACATACCCCTCTAATACTATGAAATGTGACTATGTAATAAGGCTGTGTACTTTTGAAAGAGGCCTGGGTTCCACAGTACTGAGGATGATTCATGAACAGCACCCAGCTCTCCTGGGTTAAGGCCTTACCTCGTTCAGGGCGCACATCCGAGCAATGGAGCCAATGTTGTTGGTGATGGTGACCAGTGTGGCCCGGGCCAGGTCTTCCTTGCTGATAGAATCTCGCTTTTCTTTACTCATCATGTTGCCAAAACTATTGGAAATATTAGTGAGAGAGTTCAGAAGCATCCTCAGCAGGATCCATGCTTCCACAGAGGTATTGTGGAACGCTCTACAAATAAACTGTTCAAACTCAAATGGCCTGATTTTGCTACCATGGTTTGTAAGCAGATAGAATTACTGTATGGATAGCTAGCTGCCCCTTTCTTAACAGGGACAAAGTAATATGATTATTCATGGGGAAAATATTTCAGTGTCTCTAGATCTGGATAAGAATGGAACAAGGGAAACCGTTGTAGTTTTCTAGAACCTTCTTTCAAAGTTGCCTTATTTTAAGCACAAGCATGAAGAGCCAAACTTCTCAGTGCTTCAATTAAGGACAGGAGATTAAATGTGAGATCTAAAAAGACAGATATTTGCACCAAGCTGCAGGCTGGTGCTATTTTTTAAAAATTAATGATAACAACCATGAAATGAAATCCAGGATGGAGAGCCTGCCTCATGTTCAATCACTACAGCTCCTTGCTACTTTGTCTCTACCTGGATGCTACAGCAGATCCTTGAAGGCCAAATCGTTCATAGTCTCCTCCGTAAATGTCCTTCACCAGCTTATCAACATTGGTGCTGTCGCCTTTAGCTGCCATTTCCAGAGCTTCTTCAAAGGTCTCACAACCAGTCAGCAAGCAACATAGGCCTAGGAATGTTCCACCTCCAAGACTAAAGGAACAATAAGGTTCATTTTTTAAATTTTACTGTAAGATATTCCCATCCTAATCCCCAACTACATTAAGATCATTGATATGAGTAAAGAGAAACAAACGTAAAGCAAAGGGGCACTTACACTGAAGTGCTAGAGTGCAAAAGAACTTTAGAGTTAGATTGCATAAGGAAAGAGGGCAGGGATCAAAACTGATCCTGAAGGGAAACTTGCCCCTGTATTTGAGAACAAAACAAGAAACACTCTCACTGATTTCCGTTGTGAGACCTTCAGCTAGCCACTAACCTAAGTCTTCCTATCTAAGACAAGGGGCTAAATCATGACCTTTTTTTCCTTTCGGTGGTCTAAAGCAACAAATTACCATTACAACACCATAGGCAGCTGAAGGAAAATATTAAGTAAAAGAAATTGTACCTAGTTCACAAGTATGGAGCCAAACCATCCAATGACAAAATCAACTCTCTTCCTTTTCACTAACATTTCTTCTCTAGCACAGCACAGCAAATCTTAAATTTTTTGGGGGGGAGGGGCTGATATGACTTTTTTTCTAGCAGTCGTTGAAAAAATATTATTGACATTTTACTTACTACCCAATAGGAAAAGAGAGCCAAAAGTCACAAAATGGTTCAAATGCTTCAACTATGTTTTAGAAGCTTTCCATTGTGTTGGGGAGAAATATCTTTTAAGCTAGGTTTTGGGGCCCTGATTCAAAACTAATTATAGCACCTGAGAATAACCACAATGTGTATTCACATAAAAGTTGCCTAGTAAAAAGAAAAGCAGAAGCTCCCATCGGGGAAATAATATCAGAAAATGGAGCTCCAATCCCTAAATTGTTGTGCTATGCTTCATTCTTTGTTTTCCTTTAGAACAAAATGTATGAGAGCTCATGTCAATTGATTCTGAGGCCTTAATAGGCCACTAGCTCTGAGAACTCAATCTGTGTTTGGCTCTGGCTTTTAATTCTAAACTTAAGAAAATCAGGTTGACATAGGTTATTTTGGAAGGCAGCTGTCCTCACCACTATACTACCAAGGTGCCCGAGATAAGGTTATTTTGACATAAGGATTTTGGACATAATAGCTTGATACAAGAATGGGTGTTGTATATTACTGTCAATGACTAGTAATAAGAAGGTTCCAAATTACAGACAGGAACATAGTTCTGTTAATTGCATCTATAGCAAAACTTTGTGTAAGGTTCTTAAACTGTGATTTGTACAGAAATACAGTCTTGATGGAAATTATGGGAGTCTTTCATGGAAAATTATGTAGCTAGGTACCACCAGTAGCAGCTACCTAAATTACAGTAACAGGCAATGGAGAAACAGAGCTCCACGCTGTGATTCTGAATTCCTTCTAAGAAAGTTTATCTTAAATGTATAACATAACAAGTCATGCTACCATTGTTGGATTCAGCCTTCCATACAAAGCTTCTGTGCGTGCGTGCGTGTGTGTATGTGCGTGTGTGTATGTGTGTGTGTGTGTGTGTGTGTGTGTGTGTGTGTATTTCGTGGTGCTAGGGACTGAACTCAGGACCTTGCTCATGTTAGGCAAGTACTCTGCCCACTGAGTTATGTTCCTATTCCTGCGAGTGTGCTTGAATAGGAATACTTCTTTGGGTTGTATAGTGCTTTGATTTGTCTTGCCCATATCTACTTTAGAAAAGAAATCTTTGCTTATATTTCTAGCTTCACAATATCTTTCATTCCTAATAATCTTTCTTTGAACATTAGGGATCATTCAATAATATACTCCAATTGTAGGCAACTTAAGAAATTGGCTGACTTAGAAAGAAGGTAATTCATCAACATGGTATAAGTGAGAAAGGGCAAGTACAACTGGAAAATGACAGGTGATTCCAGATAAAGAGTCAAATGAGGAAAGCAAGCATGAATTTGCACAGCTGGCACACTACAGAGAGGAGGGAAGGATGCATGGTGACAGAAGAGCCAAGAGTCTCCTAGTACTTTATTAACATCCTCAACCTGCTAACCATTCCATAATCACATGATTTCCTTGCTCACCATCAGATACATATGTTTGTTTTGGCAGACACATAGTAAAACCCTTACTGCACCAGACACAAACATTATGTTGCCATTGACGAGTATCATCATCTGTCATTGTGATTTTAAAGAGAAGTAAAATAAACCTTCAGTAAACTTATTTTTAGTTATTTTTCTTTCAGTGCTGAGGATGAAACTCAGGGCTATGTACATGCCAGACAAAAGTTCTACCTCTGAAGTACATCCCCACTCCCAAATATTCATTTTCGTAATTAAGTTGTTGACAACTGCAGAACATTGGTCATTAATGGACACAAATGGGCATTATCTTTAAACAGGTTCAATATAACTGGTTAGATGTACTGCTACTTTTGCCAAAGATTCTAGGATCATTACAATTGAACAAACTAGATTCTGACACTGTCAGCTGTAAAAATACTATACTTTCCACTGACATCCATAGGTGAATTGGAGTATTACTGGAAAAATGCATGGGATGTAATAGACGTACATGCAAAAAGGACCTTTAAAACCACATTTAAAACAAAACTGAAAGAGTGAAATGGCTTCCAAAAAACACTCAATGGAAAACTAGTATGTAATAAAACAAGACCCCCCCCCCTCCCCGCCCAGGATAGCTATCAATTCACAAAGGAATAGAACATCTTAAGGCCTATTCTGGCTCCTATCAGTGATTTTCAAAGTGTGTTCCATTTGGTAACGTTCACTGCAAACTTGTGTTGGAAGTTTTAGAACTTGGATCAAAGTAGCCTTTGAGCCCAGTGTAGTGGCACAACCTAGAATCCTTGTATAGGGAAGGCTGAGGAAGAAGGATTGCAAGGATAAGGCCTCTTTGTACTACCTAGTGAAGCTTTGTTCCAGGAAGAAAGGAAGGAGGGAAGGAAGGAGGGAGGAAGGGAGGGAGGGAGGGTGAGAGGGAGGGAGGAAAGAAGGAAGGAAGGAAGGAAGGAAGGAAGGAAGGAAGGAAGGAAGGAGCAGGAGGGAGGAAAAGGTATTTGACAGAACTCTGGTTGAGGTATCAAAAGCTCCATGGACTTGATGACTTCATGCCCCTTCAGTACCTTTGGCAGTCTCCAAAAGGACTCCCCATGAACACATTTCCAAAATCACTGGCTGAAGTGAGAACCTATAAGGAAACCTGAACAACATCCAGATAGAATTTGTTGAGTGTTGAAGAACACTGGTCACTGACTGGCTTTTTATGAATAACTAGATTTTACCGAGATTATTTCACATGTAAGCCAAAGCCACAACTAGTTCTAGGTAGCTATTCAAAATGACCCTGATCCCTAGACTTTCCACCTTTAAAAAATACCTCTAATGAAATGGTGCAGTGTTTATCAATGGTACTGTCAACATCTCTAATATGGAAAATGTTTAGCTTATTGTTACCTTGTGTCAAGCTTTACCAGTTCAAGTCCTCCTGGCAGGATGTCTGTAGTCACTATACACCTGGTCTCTAAATCACTGTTGATATTTGGGGCTTAATAATTTCTTTGTTGCTGGAGGAACTGCTCTAGGGACTGTCAGATGTCAGCACTATCCTCAACTTCAATGCATTCAATGCCAGTGGCATCCCACCTCCACGGATGACAATCAAAAAATGTTGCTAGCCATTGCCAATCACAAATTTATGAAGATCCATCACCAATCATGGCTATACATTGAGAAAGAGAAGTTCTACTTATAATGGGTAAGTAGTACTTCTGTACTTCACTATCACTGTGGTATTTATCAGTGCCAGGAAAGCCTGTAAAAACAATCTAAGCACCAATAACTTGCATGACAGAAATGGGGACACTGAGACCTAGGAAAGTAACATGAGATCTTCATTCTATCAAGAACAATGGTTTGGCCAGGCACTTGGTGGTTCACACTTGTAATCCTAGCTACTCAGAAGTCTAGGATCTGAGAACTGCAGTTGAAAGACAGACCAAGAAAAAACATGGACTGGAGGCATGATTCAGGTGGCAACATATCAGCCACAAGTAAAAATGTCAAACAAGAGCGCAATGCCCTAATGCTCTGAGTTCAAGCCCCAGTGCTAGTGTACATAAACACACATACACACATAAACACCACAAGGCTTCCAATACCACATCCCAAAGCACATTCTATAACCTAACTTAACTTGTTCCTCTAAAAATAGTGTCTGTGGTCCAATAAAGTAGAGGAATACTACCTAACAAATCAGTTTAATTTTACTTACACTAGAGTTTCTCAAATGTATCTGACAGTCTGGACACTGGTGGCTCATTTCTGTAGTCTTAACTACTTAGGAGATGAAGATCTAAGAAAGCCATCCTAGGCAGAAAAGTCCAAGAGACTCTTATCTCCAAAACACCAGCAAAAAGTTAGAAATGGAGGTATGGCTCACATGGTAGAGTGCCAGCCAGCTTTGAGTGAAAAAGCCAAATATGAGCTTGAGACCCAGGGTTCAAGCCCTAGTACTGGGCACAAAAACAACAACAAAGAATACATTCAACACAAAGATTTACTATGTATTGGTCATCAAGGAAGCAGCCTGGTTTTAAGCACAAAGAGGTTCCTCTAGTGGAAACTGTGTTTTACCTGGTCCCTGTAACTCTTTTATAGTTGTCCTTGGAGTACACTGCTAGAATGCTGACACCTGAGCCCATGTTAACCAGCAACATAGGGTATGGGTTATCAAGGCAGTATGGCTTTTTTTGACACAATTCAGGATTTGTGGGATTTTCAAAGTAGTAACATTCTGGCTTGCCATTGAAGCCCACGGAATCGACGTAAAGCAGACCCTGTATCAGACAGTCCAGTTCATCCAGTTTATGGAGCTGCAGGTCAGCAATCTGAAAGAAAACAGAACCTTGTGAGATGACACGGACTACCTTGGAGGAAGTCCCAGATTGGGCCATTCAATTTAAAAGAAGGAAGCACCCAAATACATCCAGTTGTGACATCACGCTGATAATCAGCCAATCTACTGTAAAAATAAAAACAGCTATGTACAAAGGACAGGAACTCTCTCACCTGGTTATTGGCAAAATACCTTTGGATACCTTTGATGGCTCTGAACTTGTGGCTGAAACCTTAGAGAAAGAGTCTTTGTAGATGTTAAAGATCTTGACGAAATTATCTTAGATCATCTGGGCAGACCCTAAACCCAAACTCAAAACCACCATTTTGAGTCTTTGTTTCCAGATTTTGTATAGAGAACAGAAAATGTTTCTCTCGACCTAGCTACTCAGGAGGCTGAGATCTAAGGATCACTGGCTCAAGCCAACTCAGGCAGGAAAGTCCACGAGCCTCTTATTTCTATTAACCGCCGGAAACTTGGAAATGCCACTGTAGTTCAAAGTGGTGGAGTACTAGCCTTAAGCAAAACAGCTTAGGGACGGTGCCTAGGCCCTGAGTTCAAGTCCCATGACCGACAAAAGAAAGAAGAAAAAAAGGAAGAAAAAAGAAAGTGTTTCTCCCTCTTTTTCCTCTCTGTATCTGTTTGTCTTGTCTTTGTGTGCATCCGTGTGTGTCTTTCTCTATCTGTCTCTCTCTCTCTCCTTTAACCCAATTCTTGAATCATCTAGCTGGAGTCTACCAGCTCCCTTAACAGTCTTCCTAGCTTTCTATTTTTAGCCCTTTGCTTTGCCACTTCAACAACAACAACAACAACACCTAGAACTAATGCAAAAAAAAAAAAAGTCTTATCAGAGGGTATCATGACTATTTTTCTGTGGTAAAGATGTTCCCTGAGTGATACAACAAGCATCTACCAGTCAGCCACTCTCTGTTTTGTTTGGTTTTGCTTGCTCACTTTTGTTTCTGTATTGGCACTAGGGTCTGACCTCAGGACCTCAGTGCTATCCTGTAGTTTTTTTTTTTGCTCAAGGCTGGTGCTGTACCACTTCAGCCACAGCTCTAACTCAAAATAAGAGTTTCACAACCTTTCTTGCTTAGGCTACTTTGAACTGTGATCCCCAGATCTCAGTCTCCTGACTGGCAAGGATTATAGGCATGAACCACTGGAGCCTGTCTTTCCATTGTCTTACAGTTTCTAGAGACTGCAAAAAACCTGAACAACTTATAGATCTAGATATTTTATTTTTTAAAAAATAATCTTCATTATAACAGTTAGCCAGTAGGAGAAAAGATTTGACTTCACATCACTAATCTGAATTTTCCACTTAACAAAGCTGACTGAAATCTCTATGTGAAAAGCACAATCACTTAGAATAATATAAGGCTGGTGGTAGAAATATTCTTGATACATGAAAATAAGCATTTGAACTAAGGCTTGGTGAACAAGTAAATACATCCCCAAAATGGTTCTTAATGATTTTTTCCCCAAGTACTGGGATTTGAACTCAGAACCATGTGCTCTATTAATCATTTGAGCCACAGCTCCACTTCTAGATTTTTATTTGTTTGTTTGTTTGTTTTTTAATGGTTAACTGGCAGTAAGAATCTCATGGATTTGTCTGTATAGGCTGGCTTTGAACTTGTATCTTCAAGATTTCAGTCTCCTGAGTAGCTAGGATTACTAACAAGCCAACTGTGCCAGGCCAACCAATGTCATTTCTTATTAAGGAAAACTTTTGAATGCAATGCATACAGTTACACATTTTAAGATAGAAATAGGATAGGTCCAGAGCTCTCTGGAGGTTTGAAAGACTATACTGGGGCATAAGGTAAATATCTTCCTTTCTTCCCAGAGTCCACACTCTTCCATTACACTCACAGCACTGATGACAATCTGGCTATTTTCTGGCTAGTCATGTGCCCCTTGGGCCCACGCTAATGACCTTCTCCTACTCAACGTTTAGTAAACACTTATTAAGTGAAAGTGGAAAGTTATACACCACCCGAAGCTGGAAAGTGTCAATTTCATCAGCTAGTTTAGGAGTCTTAAGTAAAACTTGCTTTAAAAATTAATTAGAGGTTCACCAACAATATTGACAGCTAAGCCTAGAGTCAACATAAACATAGACAGAGACATAGCCTGTCCAGATGGACACCCTGAAACTACACTGAGGAAAAAAGAAAATGCCTGTGAAGATAAATAAACTAAGCACGTACACCTTCGATCTAAAAGGAGACATTATTATTTCACCTTTCCCCTTGAAATGATTTTCAAGTGCAATGAGCAAACAAACATCTCTTCCACACATTTTATTAAGGGATGGGTTTTTTTGGATCCTCAAGGCCAACCAGCCCCAGAGAGAAAACAAAGATTATTATCTTAGTCTTTTTATTCATCTTTTTTGTCACTTTTGTTCAGGCACATGGGGAAAAAGGAGGGTACAGCCAAATAGCTACTTAGATTTTCAAGCAGGCCACACGAAAGTGAGAACAAGTTCAGAATTACATCTCAAAGCTTACAGTATGTGGAAAGTCTGCAACAGGTTAAGATGACAGCTAAGAAGAAACATTTTCTTTGAGCTGAGGGTTTTTTGTTTGTTTGGGTTTTGTTTTTGTTTTTAATATTGGTGTTGAAAATGCCTAGAGATGACAGTAATAAAACATAAAAGGGTGAGGCCCAGAACTGGGTAAAAATAACAGAATGATAAGAACTATGTAGATGGGACATATTACAGTTCACCTCTAGCACATCAACATCATGTGGTCGTGAGTGCCTGGAGTTGCCTAATGGTCTTATTTTTCTGAAATTCATATATGATGTAAACTTTTAGTATGTCGACAACTAATTAAATAGTTTTGGTCTATACATTGCAGGTCAAAGTCACTCAAACAAGAATGAGCATAGCAGGGTTCTTAAACATTTTAGATATCAGAATCACCTCTATTTAAAATACACACACACACACACACACACGTAGCTATGCTTTACCTCTAGTGTTTTTTGTTGTTGTTGTTTTTGTCAGCCCGTCTATGCTGTAACTCAGTCTGTCAAAAATAGTTAACTAAACAAAAAAATCACTCCAAAAGATAAAAACCATTTCAAGAGGGTCGACATCTACTCCTTAGAAAGATTCTATAGTTCTACTCCAAACCAGTCATATCACTCACCCATGAGTAGAGAAATGAGGTACCAAAGTTGGTTATTTCTGTAACCAACTTTGTAAAATACAAATTAGTATGATATATGATATTTCCAAAGGTAAATTTATGGCCACTAATTCAGTAAATAAACTTGGTAGTGGCAGAAAAGATTATTATAATCTGGGCATTTGTGGGCTAAAACATGTTCTTCTATCTGTTCAAGAGGCTGAAATTTGAGAATGGAGGTTAAAAGCCAATGGGGACAGAAAAGTCATTTTAAAAGGTGTGGTTGACTTTTGACTCAAGTGGTAGAGCATCAGCCATGAGAGGAAAACAAAGCCAGGGAAGCTGAGTGCTAGGACTGAGTTCAAGGCCAGCTAGATCCTATTTCAAAACATTTTCTTAATGAGAAAATTTAGTTTGGACAGTGATATTAAAATATAAAACAAAGAAGAAAGGGAGGACCAGAGAAAATAAAAGAAAAAGGAAAAATATTAAAATGTAGTATTAGTTCAAACACTGAAGAAGGTATAATTTAATTCCTGCCACATAGTTCATAGATTTTTCTTATATAGTCTAAATTAGATCAAAACCAGTTACCATTATCTAAGAATTTAAGTACGCTTACTATATATAACAAGAATAGAGTTATCATACCTAACAACTGCTATTTAGAGTCTTCTGAAGATATGTCACTTAGCTTTACTTACACAGGTTTTGTTTATTTGATTGTACTGGGTACTGGTACAAACAACTCAGGCCTTACACTTTTGCTTGGCTTTCTAACTCAAAGCTGGTACTCTACCACCTGCACCACACCTCCACTTCCAGCTTTTGCTGGTTAATTGGAGGTAAGAGTTACAGACTTTTCTGTCCCAGCTAGCTTTGGATCAGGATCCTCAGAGCTCAGCCTCCTGACTTGCATGAGCCATCAGCATATTGCTCAGATGTAGTTTTAAGATACCTATCTGCAAAACTGTGTTGCTTCTTAAAAAAAAAAAAGATTTTTTACAATAGGAATTTGCATATATGTTCTGCTTTATATTTTTTATCAAATTGTTTAACACAAATATTGATCCTTTGCAACTAAGTAAGTAAGCATCTTCAATTTTCTATTCTAGAAAGAGGAAGGCTTTGGATTTTGCACATCTGTATGTCGTGGCACTCACTCTTCTGTCTACGACACCTGGCCTGAATACCTAAATGGTCCCTCCAAATACTTCAAGTGTCTTCCCCAATGTCACCACATCACACACCTTCAACATTCTGCCTTCCTTACTCTTCCCTATTTCCTCCTTCAGAGTTCTTATCACCATTTATTGTTTATTTGATCACTGACTTCTGCTAACAGAATATGAACTGGGAGGGGGAGGGGAGAAGGAGGTAAGAGCTTTGTTTTGCTGCTACATGGCAAATTATTTATTCAATGAGTGAATGAAATTGCTCACTGCATGAGTAAAGTCAAAGAGCTTATGGAAAGCAGATGTATGTAAACCCTAGTTGTAATATCCCATCCATTTTGGGGACATGAACCCCCAACAGTAAAGTCAACAGCACTCAGTGAATGGAGCTAGGAGTCATTTTAATAGTAGCACAGCAGCTACTCTCTACCTTTGGGCTGATAGAAAGAAGCCTTGACCTTCAGTGGGGGTGAGCTTTTAAAGGTCAGCACCACATGCAAGTGGAATCACTGTATGATATCACCTTATGATGTCCATAGTCAATAACCACAAGGATGAAACCACAGGCAGGTGGTCACAGGTGGTCAAGCAGGTTAAGCATTTTTACAAAAGCGAAAACAATTTGGCAGCTAAGCCTGCCAGCTTACTACAGTAGTCATCTTCACAGAGTGTGGATATTGGCACATCAGTTGGTGCTTGGTCAAACAGGCTACAGGAAGAGACTTGTCTTTTTCAGTCTGTCTTTATTTTGGCCAAGATTGATCATGGAAACATAAGGCCTTCCGTGGGTTCTTACAGATGGACAATCAGCTTGGTTAAGCTATTTAGCAGATCTGTTCCCTGTTGTAGTCTATTCAAGAAGTTGTAAGAGGCTGTGCAAAGGTTGATATCCCCTTTTTCAGTTCAGAACCTTGACAAACACACTTGTTCATAGCCAGCACAGATTGAGTAACTTTTTTTCCAGGACATACCTTACCCAAGAGAACAGATAAAGGCAATGAGTGAGCGGTTACATTAATCCACTGGTAACCTTGCCTCACTTGAGCCTCCTTAATAGAGATGGACAGATAGCATGTCCTTGAAGGAACCAGGAGCTCACGGTACAGCCACCTGGGTGTGTGTCAGCATTCAATCAGAGCCAGAATAGAACCCAAGCTGCCCTAGCTCTTAGCTAACAGGTACTACTAGATTAGAACCTCTCAATCAAGCTCTGGCTTCCTCATCCACCTAAAAGCTTCAGTTTTGTTGGTGGATAAAACTATTTATAAACCCAGGGCACTTATGAAAGCAAATGGGTAGAGAGTAATCACTATTCTTAGCAGGATTTACGGAATGCCTTCTGGTTGACTATCTATCTATCTATCTTATATTGGTCTATATATCTATTGCACTGACCCCATAATTATAGAGCAAGTGTCTGTGGAAAATGCTAATCAAAATGTGTACTTCAGATACATGTTACATCATCTTGCCACATTGTACAGCAGTAATTTTAACAGAAATGATGATGATGATGATGATAAATTAATACACATTGAGCTCTTACTAAGAGTCAGGCACACACTATGTAATCTTCTTTGTATCAGCTCTATGGTCTGAAGCTATTTTTATTTCCTTCTAGGTGAAGAAACTGAGGCACTAGGGAACATCAACTTGTCTAGATACAAGGTTAGTTGTCATGTAGTACCCTGGCTGCCATGTGAGAGGCTTGATTTGTTTTGACAAGGACCAGCCTCACCTACCGTTCTGAAGTCCTCTTCAAACTTGAAAGCCCCACCTCCCGTGGCGCAGAGTGTGGTGTGGAGACTGGAAAAGTTCTTCTCGCTGCCCATCTGAATGAACCTGTGCATGGCACAGGTGGGGAAGCGGATGAAATGCAGGTTCCCTTTGCGTCCACACATGGTCAGGTTTTTCAGTTCTAGGTGGACATCCCGGATCCCAGTTTTCCCGTAGGCTGTATTAGATGTCAAATACTTTCTGATGCTCTTCAGGTTCTCCACCTCCTCTTGTTCCTCCTCGGCCGTAATATCCTTTGGTTCAAAGTAGACCAGCTTAACCAGGGTCCCACCAATATCCATACCGAACCATGGGAATGCTAGACACAAGGAAAAAGAGAGTGCTATTAAATTCTGTACATGCCAACACATATTCACTTCTTGAGTATTCAATTCAAAAATACATTGAACATCAGTTTGAAAATTGATTCCGTGTTTTACAAAGGGCACAGAGAAAAATGCTTAATTTTAGAGGTGCTCTTAACTCTGCCCTCCCTTGATCCAATGAGAAGGGCTCAGAACTGAGAAAAGAAAAAGGATTCTGTTGTTTCCTAAGTCATTCTTCTGTCTTGGTAGGGCTGGAGTATCTTGATAACCTACAGCCATTCCACCATTTCAAAATATCTGTACAAAGCTGGACTTCAGTGGCTCAAGCCTATAATCCTATCTTAACTAGAGGCTGAGATCACATAGCACACATATACACACTCAGAAATACTTTCCTGCTCACAGTATAATTTTTTTCTTTTTAGCTACTGTCATATTTTACATGTGCATTTTTATTCATCTTACTGAAATTAAGGTCTACCCAAACTTATGTTCCTACCACCACCACGCTGTTGGTGGAATGAAGATCAGGGAAAGGAAAGGCATCCCAGTGCAGTCTCCAGGTAGGGCTTAGGCTTTCCATTGTAGCCAGATGCTGTGATAAAGTCAGCTATAGCATTGATAAGATCCTTTACATCTTGCTAATTCACACCTTTTTCCTTCTTTCTAAACAGATGTCTCTTAAAAAAAGTATTTCTAGGCACGAAACACCCCCAGTGAGAGGACACGAAGCTTGTGCAGGAGAGAAAGAAGACCACCAGTGGGCTCCAGTCGTATAAACCAAAGATACTGTGCCTGGGTGGGGCTTTCCAGAATGCAGTGTCAAATTCTGTGCTAGTGCCCACATTCCTTTGGCTAAGCCCAAAGCTCATCCACATCTGCCATCTTGCAGAATCACCACACACATGTGGCTGTTATACTGTCAAGGTGTGGATTGTCTTTCTCACCTGGAATACGCAAAATCTTGTTGCAAAATTCAAATCCACTCAGAAAACATGACCATTTCAACATTGTTTTGAAGCAGAAGTCCACCAATTGTGGCCTGTGGTCTGGGCCTGATGCTGACTGCCACCTGATTTTACAAAGAAAACTTTCTCTGAACACAGCCCTTCCTTGGCAACACATGTGCTGCCCCCAGGCTGGTCTCACAGCAGAGACCCCATGTTTTTCTCTTTCCAGAAAAAGCTGCCAATTCTTATCCCCAAGTATCATGATTGTGTGTTCAGAACTGAAACAATCTCATAACATTACTACCATCTCTCAATGAGAAAGTACCACTACTCCATCCTGTGGCATTGAAAATACTTCATCTTCCTAAGCTTCCATGTTCTTCATCTGCCAAGACATAATAATAGTATCAGCTCAGGCTGCTGTAACGAAAGAGCACAGACTTGAGAGTTTAGATGCCAGAAACATTTGTTGGGAAGGTGATTGGTACTGGCATAATTTGATACCATAGAGTCCAATGTGTTCCTGGAAATGTATTGCTCAAAGCAGGAATTTCAACATCAAAATGTCAGCCAGGTCAAAGTCTAGTGAGGGTCTTCTTCCTGGGTCCTCTACCTTCTGACTGGGCCCTCCAATAGATGGTGTGTGTCTGCTGTCTCTTCTTGTAAGAGCACTAATATTATTTGATTAGGGCTTCACCCTATGACATCATTTAACTTTAAGTACCTTTTAAAGGCTCTGTCACCAAATGACTCCATACAGGGGGATCAGGACTCGAACATGTAATTGAGGGACACAATTTACTCTAGAGCATTATTTCTCAGACTTCTTATAAAGCTTAAATAAAATAATGTATATAAAAGTATTGATGCCAACTATGTAGGAGTGAAATAACAAATTGCAGAATAGTCTTTTGATATAATAAAATATTATTGTACTGAAAAAAAAAAAGTATTTCTAGCTGGGCATGGTGGCTCACACCTGTAATCCCTGTAATTCTAGCTATTCAGGAGGCTGAGATCCGAGGATCGCTGTTCAAAACCAGCCCAGGCACTAAAGAATGTGAGACTATTATCTCCAATTAATCACTAGAAAAAGGGAATTGGGGATGTGATTCAAGGGGTAGCCTTGAGCTGAAAAGCTCAGGGACAATGCCCAGGCCCAGAGGTAGGGCAGTAGCTTTGAGCTGAGCTCAAACCTCGACTGAAAAAACAAAAAAGTATTTCTAGAATAGTTATCAAAAATTTTAGCAGAAGTGCACGTTCAAGACTAAGGATAGTGAGAAAGAACATCATAGCAGGAGCTCAGGGGAGAGGAACCTGCATTTTCTATCACAAGAGAACCTGGCTTGTTTTGATGGTATATATGAGGTGGTTAGCAGCTTTAGCATCTTTAACTACAAAACCTGTGGCCCTGTTCTGAGATTAAGCAGCAGGGAAAGAAGAAACAGATATTGGAGATGGGCATAGTATTTGGAAAACTATTACCTATGGTAACATGGAAGGCAAATACTAAGAAGCTTGCTGATCTAGTGAAAAGACTGAAAGTCAAAAGGCAGTAGTATGTGTTGGCTATTTGATGCATTTTGAAAGACAGAAGAACTTAGCAAACAATTGAATGGTTCACAAACAAAAACCAACAGAAAGGACAGGGAGAAAGAAATTCATGAGACAGAATTGCAAAATAGAAAAAAAGTGCTGCTTCTCCTTCCCAAAAGACAAAAACAAAAACAAAAAACAAACAAAAAAACCCAAAAGGAAGCTTTTGAGTAAAACAGCACTTTGCATTTAGCTTTGACACTCTTATTCCCAAGTGAAGAGAATGGTTTCCTGCCCCCTATTAACACTCTATAAAACCGCTACAATGTGTCCAGTAATGATGAGGTTAACTTTAGGGCTTCTTAGTTCAGTCTTTCAGTAGAGTAGCTCAGGGAGAACCAAAGATGCATTTTCCATGTAGAGCCATACTGAAAACAGCAACATTCAGTCACTAAATTAGGGAGACCCATAAGATACACAGGTGACACATAGATGTTTAGAAAAAAATGGAGGGCTTCACTACAGGCATATAAAAATAAACTGGAAACCAACAAGAAACCTGCCTCCCTTTGAAAAGAGTGGCAAGACTGAGGAAACCAAGGGAATGAGCCTTTTAGAGTTGGGATAAGTGTTGAAGACCCACAAGAGCTCTGTAGTCCCTGACTTTCTATGTCAGAAAAAAGTTAAAAAGCCAGGTGCTAATGGCTCATACCTGTAATCCTAGCTTCTCAAAAGACTGAGATATGAGGATAAAAGCCAGCTGAGGCAGACAAATCTGACTTGTATTACCCTTTAACCAGCAAAAGGTCAGACACAGAGGTGTGGCTTGGGCAGAAAAGACAAGAGAGAACACAAGGCCCTGAGTTCAAGTAACACACACACACACACACACACACACACACACACACACACACACCCCAACAACTGAGAAAGCTGCTCATCCTCTAAGGAGCTCACACTCCTTAGAGTTCACTTTGGATCTGTCAGAAGACAGACTTAGAGCAATTTAGTTTGGACTTATTTTCTACAATTTGGTATGGGTGGGTATGGAGGATGCTGAGGATCAAACCTGCCCTGGGACGTTGCAAAGCAAGCACTTCACTCACAGGTGGAGTTTATTTTCATGCTAGAATTGCACAGCAGTCCATTCCATGAAACAGATTAAGTGTTCCGAGGGTCCAAGCAAAGGATGTTGGGTTTATAGACCGAGTAGGATGAAGTACGCAGAAACCAAAGACCAAATAATGGATTTGATCATTTTAATATTAGTTCCTTATGACTGGAGACAGAATAATAGGAAAATAATTAGCCTGCTTTGGGGATTTTTGCCTATCATTTTGCTAAATCTGGATTTCTCAGAAAGTCAGATAAACTGTTTAATTTTAGGTTGGTGACATGGAACTTCTTCTGCATGACTGACTTCATTTAGATTGCAAGCCTGGTCTGAAGGGCCTCATTCTGGTACTCAGCTAAAACAATGTCCACTTGTAAATTTCACCTCTCAGATATGATCAAGAAATCTAGTGGAAAAGGGAGTCCTCCGAGAGATAGATCTAAGGGATGAGGGAACTTGACTAAAGAGTTCCCCCTCACCCCATGAAGAACCAGGGCACCAAAAAGATATTTTTCGGGGGTGGGCAGGTTCTGAATTGCTTCTGCATTTTTCAGTGACTGAGGTCCAGTGGCAGCTAACCATCTTCCCTTCATCCCGTTTTCAAATGGCAGCTTATAGTTGTTTTATATTAATATGCTATGTATATGTAAATCAGATCATTATCTTTTCTGTCCAGAGGTCACTAGATTAAGAAGAACCATATCCACAGTTGAAGGAGAAATAACTGTGTCATCTCCTAATGTAGAGCCTAAATTAGGCATCGCTCAGATGCCAAGATAGGTGGGACACGGGAATGGTCTCCTCTGGGGAAAGTAGGGATGTACTGTGCCTACAAAACAGAGTGTGTGCCAATCATCTGCTCATCGGAGGGACAAACTGTCAGAGTCATCAGCTCTGTTGGCCAAAGATTTATGGTCTCTTCCAGGCCAGTTGGGTCAGACCAAAACTCGTGGCTTTTTAATAATTTATCTGGGCAATGTTCCTAAGCTGCCCAGTGAGTTGTGAAAGGAAAGGACGCGTGTCACTTGTAGGCAAGAGCACTTCATTAAACCCTCCACAACAGTCTGTTACCATAACCTGCAAAATGTAAGATAAGGTTCTGAAAGTAAAGACAAGCCCAAATGGAGATCCCAGCCACCTGCAGTGAACTTGTATTTTGACACACAAACTTTTGTTTTTAAAGATTATTGTTATTGCAGGATTAACTTGCTACATTGGTCAGCCCTGCCTGACTATATGAAATAATAATTAACTCATAAAGACAAAAGGTTTGTTTTAGTGCATGGTTTTAGATGTCTCTGTCTAATACCAAATGACTTCACTGCTCTTGTGGGCCTCTCCTGGGAAGGGGCAAGGGGTGTTTATCTAGCCCTTGAGGCTTTCCTGTGTTTCTTTCCCCTACTTCCTGTCCTCCATGAGGTGAAGACCCTCCTGTTCTTTCTACCACCATGACAGTCTGTCACACTGCTGGCCCAGAATCAACAGGGCCAAATCTCTGAAACTGTGAGCAAAAATAAATCTTTCCCACTTTAAGTTGTCCTCAGGTGATTAAGTAAGTAAAATAATGTAACTGGTGACAAAAGAAAGAAAAAGAAAAGGAATGACTGAGCAAACTATCAGAATATTTTGAGGGTTGAGTAATCAACAATAAAACCATTCATGAAGCATCTTAAAGATAGTTTTACATTGAGTTAATACTAATTTTGTTAACTTGCCTAAAGACTTCCACAAGGTTTATAAAAAAAAGAACTATTTGAGTTAGATCCAAATGTGCAATAAAATTATGATTCTTTAAATGTTTCTTATCTCCAAAGACTAGCTTTCCCTTTGTTATGTATCCCTTTGGTTGAAGTGATTTAACTGCTAGTATTTACATAGAAATGCCAAGTGCAACATTCTGATTACAGATAAGATAATTGAAATTTAAAAAGATCAAAGAAGGTGGCCAGGGGCCAGGAGTTTGGCCTAGTGGTAGAGTGCTTGCCTAGCATGCACGAAGACCAGGGTTCAATTCCTTGGTACCACATATTTGGAAAAAGCCAGAAGTGGTGCTGAGGCTCAGGTGGTAGAGTTCTAGCCTTGAGAAAGTCCAAGGACAGTGCTCAGGCCCTGAGTTTAAGCCCAGGACTGGCAAAAAAAAAAAAAAAAAGAAGGTGGCCATTGTAGTACATGTGCATAATTCTAGCATGGAGGCATTAAGATTTAGACTTTGGGCCAGTGGTAGAGTGCTTGCTTAGCATGCATGAAGACCTGGGTTCAATTCCTTGGTACCACATACATAGAAAAATGCCGGAAGTGTTGCTGTCTCAGGTGGTAGAGTTCTAGCCTTGAGAAAGCCCAAGGATAGTGCTCAGCCCTGAGCTCGAGGCCCAGGACTGGAAAAAAAAAAAAAAAGATTCAGACTTTGAAGCCAACCTTGGCTACACAGCAAGAATCTGAGACCAATGAAGTTACAAAATGAGAGTGTCTTAAAAAAAAAAAAAACCCAACCCTCCCCCCCAAAAAAACAAAAAAATGAAACCTAAAGTAGGAAAAAAAGTTCAAAGAATTGTTTAAAGTCAGGCACCATAGACAGTAGACTTGTCAGCTTGATGAGCCAGTAAATTTCCCATTTTGCCAGGCCAATCTGAGTTGTATTGCTTGACACTTGTAACTGAAGAGCATCAGAGAATTTCTGTGGGAGCATTTCTTATTTATTTGAACCATTTACTAATCAGTAAATGGAGATAGGCTAATCTATCTGTAAAAATCTTCCTGATTCTTACGATCCCTGTCCTGAATATACACACACCCCCTTCCAAAACCATGTCAACAGCATAACACAGCAGAATAGAAAACTTACCTAAACACCTTCACATGGTGAATACAAAGTTTAATAGAAAGGTTTTCATAACATTTTAAATAAATCCATAATTACTGAACAGGAAACAATCTGTTAAATCTTAACTCTATGCAAAGAAACTGTTAAATGTGCTATGTGATTTGAAAAAAATAATGGCTCTGTAGGGGCAACAGAAACCATATACCAAGGTCCCCTTTCAAATAAAAGGATATGAGATATCCTTAGTTAAACCTGTGATAATTCCTCTAGTATCGGCAAGTATAAGTACTTACATACTACCAAGTCGGAATGCAGAGTGGCAATGCTTCCATGGAGCTCTATGGAAAAATATATTAAAAACTTCCAGATTCCTAGCCTCTTCCATAATTTGGTTCTAATTTTGGTAGGGAATGGTAGTTCAGTGGTAGAACTCTTTGCCTTATACTGGAAACATGACACTCAGCAATGCTGTTCAACCAGTCAAGACACTTGTCATACAATGGTTGCTTCAGGTAGGAATTAAGGGTGGTAAAAAGATCAGATTTACCTATAGTTTTGGTCCATTTTCTGTTGCAATAACTAAACAACAGTCTCCAGATAAGTTAAAAGAGAAGAGGTTTTATGGAGTTAGTGTTCAGGACATGGGAAAGCCAAAAAGCACAGAGCCAGCATTTGTTTGCCTTCGAGTAAGGACCTTAAAGGCCTGTACTGTGTTCTATCATGGTAAAACACTGGAAGGGGATACAGGCATATGAGGAAAGTACATGTCCAAGAGAGCTGTTATACCAAACCAGCATAATAAGAACCTGCTTTCATACATACTAATGCAGTATTTGAGAACTACCCAACTCTTTCTCCTTAAACAAGGGAAGTCTAGTATGTAATTCTATCAGAAAAAGCAGTGTCTCTATTATAATCCATTTTGAAGACCCTCAATTCCCAACACCAACAAATAGAGAATCAGATTTTAACATGGGCATGGATGAGGACAAACCATACCCAAGCTACACATAACTATTGACTTAACACTCTCAGGATAAGACCCATTAGTTAAATGTGGTGACTCAAATCACATTTAAGGGCACAACCATGTATGTTACAAAGAACCCTTGTTCCTCTGGCACAGTCCAGGATTCCAATCATCTTTCTTCCTCTTGCCCATATGAGTGAAGGTGATCATATTTCCATAAGTGAGAGGAAAGAGGAAAATGGGAGGATTCCTTTTAGAACTGAGGCAAACAGATGTATGATCAGAGCAGCAACACAGAAAAAAACGGCATTGGGATTTTACCTCTGTCATTCAGGGCCAACTTACATTAGGCCACAGTAGGCACAGTGCCAAGGAGCTGCAATACTTTTACCCACACAGTATATTTGAGTTCCTTTAAAATCAGAGGAAAACAGGGGATTATGGGTTGAAGAAAATGCATTGGTCTTGATACTCACATAACCATAAAATATAATTTGCATTTGATTTTTGAAAAGGACATCCACAAAGGCATTGATCTTTCTGACTTATTTATAATCACATTCCCTTAAATCAATGTCAACTTTAGCTTTAAGTAGAACTAAATTTTAAAGACAAGGTTTTCATTATAGTTATTTTTTTTAACAACTGGTTCTATTTAAGTACATAGTTTCTCAAGTTTGCCTAATTGTAAAAACCACCTAAGGTACACATTACAAATACAAATTTCCAGGCTGGGAGTGTAACTCAATGATAGAGCAAACTGCAGGAGGTCTTGTGCTCTATCCCCAGTGACAGACAGACACACTCATGCACACACATATACACACATACAATAAGCATAAATAAATAAATAAAAGCAAAGATACAAATTTCCAAGCTTTCACCAAGAAATTCTGACTCCATGTTTTCAAGGTAGGTCCCCTGTAAATCTCATTAGTTAAGTTCTAATAGCATCTGCATGAACGCTATAAATAGCTGGAGTATGTCTTCAAAGTGACACATGAGAGTTTGAATGATCTGACCTTGCTGAAGCTGCGAGGGCCATATTTTGAGGCTGATAGCTAAGGGTAAT
Source organism: Megascapheus bottae (assembly GCF_031878675.1). NCBI lineage: Eukaryota > Metazoa > Chordata > Mammalia > Rodentia > Geomyidae > Megascapheus > Megascapheus bottae. Next base: position 29,779,789 of record NC_143523.1, on the reverse strand, counting down.
GCATATATTTAGGTGGCTTTGTTAATTAAATTATTTGTGAATAATTTACATCAGTACTGCAGGTGATTTATTTTCCAAAATTTACATAGAGCTTTTGAAAGCTCCGGGTATCATCTCATGCTTGATTAAACCCCATAGCTATGGTTTAGAAATTCTACTTATAATTAATTTCCATCAATGACTTCTCTTGCTCAGTCATGGCCATTGATTGTCAAGGTAAGTATGTATTCTTCCAGAAGTTGCTAGCTTTGGCAACCATCTACTCAAAATCTAGGTCATGCAGGCATTCTTTGATTTGCATTCCACATAGCCTGCCTTGATATCGATAATTTCATGAAATCAAAATAACAAACAGAAGTAATCACATAAAAGCTAATTCTTCAGGTTAAAATCTGAAAAAGGCTCTTCAGGAAACCATGTACCAAAGTTGTCTTCTGGTAACACCCTGGAGTACACTGTTCACTTGGACCTGGGCCTGGAGCAAACAAAATGAAACTAAAGATGAAGGCATCCACAAATATCAAATCCTGAAGTTAAACTTTTATCCTTCACATTCTTCAAGTCCTTGAGCAGCTCAAAAAGCCCAGCCTTTTCCTCAAGGTTCTGGAGCCCTTCCCTGCCATACTTAATGGGAGAGATCAAAGTACAAAAACTAATGTCACTCTGGTTACCCAGTCAACCTCATCTCTTCCCCAACCTGCTTGTCCTGTATTCAAGTCTTACATTTCTGTTCTAGATCTTAAGGAGGGGTTTTGATTCCTACTTCACAGTCAGTTCTTCAGCTGTCTGGAGAGGGTATGTGGAAAATAGCTATTCAGTTATTTCTCAGCAAGAAGCTTCCAGTCTGGTCCAGCCTAGAGCCAATAAAAGATTGACATCTATCTTTCAAATGGTCTTCATCTTTAGTTATACCACCTTCTTCATCAGAAATACAGTTCTGGACAGGGCATGGAGATACATGTCTACAGTTGTCAGCAATCGGGCAGAAAAGATCAGGAGCTGAAGGCCATCTTGAGCTACCTAGTGCATTTTAGGCTAGCCTGAGCTACAAAACCAAGGAAAGAGGGAGGGAAGATTTGTTCTTGGATGAAAAAGAAGATTCTACAATTATGATCAAGCCCAGGGGAGCTAAAGAACTAACCATTTTCTTGGGTGACTATCTTCAATAGGATAATTTTGGCACAGGACCCATCCTGTGGACAGCTACTCCAGCCTTTCAATGCCTTATGTGGGCTCAAGATGGTAATCTCATTACCTGCTTAAGCAAATCCCAGTTTAAACCACCAAGAGGTTTAATTTTTATCTTGACAAGCCACCAGAGCATGCTGGCTTACTCTAGGGATGCTACTAACAATTTAATGCCAGGTAGTAGTTAATTGGAGAGGCTTCAGAGAGAATAGCACTGCTCAGTCGTACCACCAGGCAAAACATGCCCAAAGCATAGGCTTTGTTCAGTTACTTCGGCCTTCACTATCAAAAGCTAGCAAAACTTTAAGGCTGCTCAGGAGTGCTAGAAAAAGGAAGTAGCACCTGCTCTAATAGCAGAGAAAGTCTAAATAAATATAAAGTTACAAGCACCTGCCTCAAATAGTCCAAGATCAATTACATTTTGTTGCTGTTCATGCCAGAACTGGGGCTTGAACTCAGGGCCTGCAAGTCAGTCCTCAACTTTTTCCATCAAGGCAAGAGCTTCACTACTGAGCCGCCACTGCTCCATTTTCAGCTTTTTGGTGGTTAATGTACTTTCTTTCACCTTCTTACTAACTCTGAATCATGATCCTCAGCTCCTAGCCTCCGGAGTAGCTAGGATTATGGATGTGAGCCATTGGCACCCTGTTCAACCACATTCTGACTCATTCACAGAGTATTTATTGAAAGAAGCATTGTGGTGAATAAAATTCAGGCAGAACAATGGACCTGCCCCCTTGTCACCTCTAACCCGTAAGTACTAAGGAGTTAAGAATTGTTTGGAAAAGGAATGAAATCTAAATTGTATAGGAACAAAATAAGACCTAATTCAAATAATTCTTTAATATTTACTAATAACAGCTTTTCATAAATCATCCTCCCTCCCCCAACCTTTTCCTCTTTAGCACAGTAACCATCACAGAATGGAGTATGACCAGTGTCCAGAGACTGAGGCAGGAAGAACCAGAATTTGTCAAACAGCCTGGACTACATACTGAGATCCTGTCTAAAGAAAAGAAAAGAAAGAAAAGAACAATAACAACAAAGAAAAAGAAAGTGTTTGCTTCCTTCCCACCCTCAGCTGCCTCCTGGGCTTATCAGTGACAACACTGTTAAATTGCCAATGTGAAAGTCACTACAATTAACAATAATTTTCTATGCTAACATACAGCTAGATGTATTCTCTGATTAAGAAAAGTGATTAAAGCTTGAGAAGTACAATTATGACCATTTAAAATATTGGACTTTCGGCTGGGAGTCTGGCCTACTGGTAGAGTGCTTGCCTAGCATGCACGAAGACCTGGGTTCGATTCCTCGGTACCACATACATAGCAAAAAGCTGGAAGTGGTGCTGAGGCTCAAGTGGTAGAGTGCTAGCCTTGAGAAAGTCCAAGACAGTGCTCAAGCCCTGAGCCCAAGTCCAGGACTGGCAAAAAAAAAAAAAAATATTGGACTTTCCTTGGGCCAAATCATAAAACCCTGCATTGAAAAACAAAGCAAACCAAGAAAGTCAGACCAAGAGTAGTTTTTCTAGACTCTTTCAAATTGGAAATTTTATATTGCATCTTAACTCTGAACTGCACAGTAGTATCTTATTTACATCATTTTATTTTACTTAATATAAAGGTGAGGGGAATGAATCTGTATTGATTAAAGTCTGGAAATTATTCCTATGTATAGTAGTAGTAGGTTCATGAACTTTAGGAACTATTTTGCATTTTGTTGGATACATGACATGGAGAAATGTCTGACTCAGAGACAAAAGTGCAACTAGGTTTTGAACAACTAGGTTTTGAACAACTTCTTTGAAATTTGATTCACATTTCTGGAATCCAGCAGCTTGGAAGGCATTATAGAAAATATTTCACACACAAAAAAAACCTGAATATTAAAAATATCTAGCAATACTTCACTTTGCTTGTGGTACATATAAAAAGAAATCAAACAAAAACTGGGTACTGGTGGCTTATGCTTGAAATCCTGGCTACTCAGGAGGCAGTTCTGGCAGTTCTGGCAGGAAAAGTCCAGAGATTCTTATCACCAATTAACCAGAAAAAAAAAAACAAAAACAAACAAACAAACAGAAGTGGAGGTATGGCTCAAGTGGTAGATCATCAACCTTAAGCAAATAAACTAACGGACAATGCCCAGGTCCTGAGTTCAAGTCCCTGTACACACACACACACACACATACACCATCCAAACCTTTTACTAAGTGCCTTACATGCTAAGAGTGTGGTCAAGGGCTTGACAGGTTACCTATTTACTTGTTATTACATAACTGACCTGAGTCAAAGTAAGAGCACCGGCCAAACAAATATGCCGAAGCCTTGACTAAAATTCAACTCAGTTTGGTACACATGTGCTAAAGTGGTGGTGTGTGAAAGCTTATGCAATTTATTTTGTGCACATATGCCTACAGAAAAACTTCAAGACTTGAGAACTAAAGAACTGCCAAAGAATGGTCTATTCACAAGACACCTATTCCAAAGCTTACAAACAAATGAGTTAACTCAGTATCACATCTTAAGGTCTTGCTGAATGATGGGTGCTGTGCTAAGAAGTTTACACTTACTCATTAATAGTTCCCATAACCTAATGAGGAAGGTACTAGTTTTATGGCAGTTTTACAGATGTTTAGAGTTACAATGACTCACTCAAACATTAGTTAGATGATCTCCAGCATACTTTGTAATTACAAAGAAAAAGCATTTATTTTTATTTTATTTATTTATTATTATTTTTTTTTGCCAGTCCTGGGCTTGAGCTCAGGGCTTGAGTACTATCCTTGAATTTTCTCAAGGCTAGAGTTCTACCACTTGAGCCACCACACCACTTCTGGATTTTTTCCTATGTATGTGGTACCAAGGAATCAAACTTGGGTCTTCATGCATGCTAAGCAAGCACTCCATCACTAGGCCAAATTCCAGGCCCCAGAAAAAAAGCATTTTTAAGAATAGATTTGAATAAAACATTTGGGACCCTGGAGATTATAGCCTGCATATAGCTAGTTGTTGTAAAACAATTTATACCTTTATAAAGATTTCCTGTATTGCAACTGGCATAAACTGGTAATACTGATGTTTCTGAGGTTTAAAGTAATTAAAATACATTAAACAATAGTCATTTTGCAAAAAGGGAGGAAGGTAGAAAATACATTTAAAGAATATTTTCATAAAATTGGCAAAAAGAAAGAAGCTCTGCCATTTAAGTAGGTTAAGAAATGACCACTATTTATCTAGTTTGAGCCTCAGAAGTGCTTGTGCTTCATACACAAAATGATATTAAATAGATTCCACATTCCATATTAAATAGATTCTTTGCTCCAGGGCTTAGCTTTGAAGGTATAGCAGCTAAACCATGTGGCAGAGTTCATGGATTTCAGCAATACTTATCCTATAGACCCTTCCCCCAGTTCAACTTTGAATCAAGTGACTGGATTCCACAGCATAATCTTGTATTATAAATATCTTTAGAACAGCTAGTTTGTCTACTAACTCCATTCCACTGACTTCAGGAAGAAAAAAGTTGGTAAATTTCTTTAATACTATTCTTTAGTCTATAGCAAGACAAAAACTATATAGGAAATACGAGTTATTTCTAGTCCAGTGATTTGCGGAGTAAATTATAGCAGACTTTTGGCATTGAACTCTTTCATTTCTGGAATAAGATTTCAATTCTCAGACCATGAAGAATGGTTAAAAATTATTTACACAGAATAACAGGTAATGGCAAATAAAAAGATTCTCTGACAGAAACACAGTATCAGGTTTTCATTACCTCCTTTCAAGTGAAACATAACAACTTTAATTGTATTTTGATAACTGAATTCATTTATCTAATTGTGCACTACAAATCAAATAATCTCAGCTAGATGTAATATATTTCAGAATTAAAGAAAGCACAGATGGCTGTATTTTTGTAAAAAATGGATTCTAATCTAATCTTTAGAAACAGATTCAAACACACTGAATACTGAAATATGATTTGATGTTTGTCTCAATACAATCTGGTCTAGGAAAGGGAAAGTTGGGCTTTGTAATTGAAGAAATAAAAATAGAGATCAAAAGTCTGTAATTAAAGAAGCTGAGTGATGACTACTAAACAGTACAACATATTATGCTCTCTAGTTTTCTGTAATGTTTGAAATTTTCCTAAAGGGTTAGTTATTATGGTTTTGTTTTCTTTGCTTTTTAAAACCCCAACATTCTGAACAATGAGAGGACAAGTGTTCCACAATCAGTCACCTCTGAAGCAAAACTTGAGCTAGGGATGTCCCTCTTTTGTCTTCCTGTTTATGGAACTACAAACACCCAGCTTCTTTCCCACTTGGCTAGGACAAATTCCACCTACCTGCCTTAACAAGAAACAGAAATGAAGAGATTCATGTCTTTCCATCTCAACATCTTAGCTACAAAACATAAATGATAAATTAATGAATAATTTGGTTATATGAACTAATGATAATTGAGAGGCCAATTAGGACCAGAATTATAAGTACTAAGGAAACGATTTAATAGCTCCCAAATCACAATGAATAAGTAACTAGAAATCAAGTCATTCCAATAAACACATACCAAATTAAGTATGAGTAAATGATACACCAACACCAACCCACACGGTACACGTAATCTAGCACTAAGCCAATTATATCCTGTATAGTTATTTAGCCTTGGACTCATAATTTTACCACCTCTGCCTCCAGTATGATGGGATTATCACGGTGTATCACTATCTCTGGCAATTCATAGTCATACACAGAACGAGCTAACTCTTTTTGATGATTCAGGGTCGAGATGAGAATAGGAAGAGGCAGTAGAATACTTTTCTTTTTTTAACTCTGTAGTGCTGGGTGATTAACCTAAGGTCTGTGTCACCTATCCCTGAGCTGACTGTACTCCAGTCCTTGAATGCAGTCTTTGATAAAGACAAATACCCTTCATCTAACTTTTCACCTTCTGGCATGGCCACTGTTAGCAAAACAGATGTTGTTGACTTTTCTTCTAATTCTCTACCTCATCTGTGAACTGTGGCCCTGTTACTGGTATGCTGGTAAACTTTTAACAACTGGTTTTTACAATATGAAACCCTAGTTTTCAGTGCTTGTTAATGGCGTAAATATACCCACCATGCCCAAGAATACTGAATGCCCCAAAATAGGAAGAGATGTGTGCGATCAGTTCCTACTGTCAGTGTAACCCGGCTTTGTCAGACCATTCAGACTCCTGGTTTGTCTAGGATAGCTTTAATTTGTGTTTGTGGTCCTGGCATAATTAGTACCTCTACCGCAATTCAAATGTGTCGAGGAGGCTTGAGCATGCTAGTGTACTCCTGCAATCCAGCTACTTGTGGGACAGAGGTTGAGGATATCCTCTCCAGAGTCTAGCATAGTGCTCATCCCAAAGAAAGAAAAACTCATTAGTCCATATGGGTCCCCTGGGAACCATTAAATCACAGAGTTTAAGACCATTTAAGTAAATACTTTCTTGCCTCCCTTGTAACAATCCCAAATATCCCTCCTCCATTCTTGCATTACTACTTCTAGCAACTCATTTGAGTGATCTGGGTGAAGTCTGGCACACAAGATTATAGGTTTTAGTTTTTCACAAGCAGCCAGAGGCAGAGTTAAGGTAATATAGCTGTCTTCAAATACCTCATGTGGAAGATGGATTGGATATATTGTAATGCCAAAGAACACAGGGCTATGGAGTGGAGAATGGATTTTGATACAGTATAAAGAGGAACCTCAAATGATGTCACCAATAATGAAAGCTACTAAATGGTAGACATGCTTATATTTTGCTAGATACCTCACTACAGAGTTGATTCATATCAGGCATGAAGTCAACTAATATCATCCCTGCCTCTTTTACCTCTGAATAGCTAATTTTGATCTGTAAAAGAGTTATTTGTCCAGAAGGCGCAGAGAACTATGAGTAAGTGGCACTGCCCAAACCAGCCACAGATTCCAGAGGCTCATGTAGGTCCACTGTGTTCTGAATGCCTATCCTTGAAGCCTCAGCTACAGCATGGAATTAGGGCCAGGAGTAGGTACTAGTGCTAAGGGCAACTGTGGCTAGAAATATCCATGTCATTCTCATCTTCCAGAACACAGATTGCAAGGTCACTTTTTCAATCCCTGGAGAATAGGTTAAAAAGATGACCAGAGAACTGGATGGAGCTGTGATAAGTTTTGAAGTCGTTCAATTCCGGAATTCTGAAAAAGGAAAAGTGTTTCCTCTTTCTAATCCTTTATCTCCCAAGGCTGAGATATCAAATGGTCAAGATCAAGGAATAATACTTCTCCTTTTAAAAATCACTTTGCCCAGACACAAATAAATTACAGTTTTCTTATTTACTAAGTAGCTGTCAATGTCACTCTCAGGCTGAGCTGTACTTGGTCTCAGGAATGAGAGTGGAGTCAAAGACTTGTGACATTAAGTCTATGTCCTGCTTTTAGAAAAATCAGAGGGCATTAGCAAAGCTTCCTGGTGAAGATGGTGGATCAAATATATTGTGTTATATTTGAGGATACTGTAGAAAATGGTTCCTGTAAGATTCTAAGTATGAACATATATTGTATGCACCTTTTCTTTGTTTGGTCTTTACTATACCTGGTAAGATGAGCACCACTATCTCTGTTGGCAAAGTGATCCAGGGAGAGGTTAAGAATATACTGAGGGCGATGCCCCTAGCAAGCAGTGAATGAGAGCCTGAATTCAGGTGTGATGGTTGCAAAGCTCTTTCCACTATGGAATACTAACTTCCTGGGAATCCATGAGTCTTGCAATGTCAAAATCCTGAGCTCTCTGTATCTTCATTTGTAGATACTGAAAGTCCCTCTCACAGAGTGCTGGGAGCATTTATTTATTTGATGAAATTACCTGTGTAAAGTGGTTAGGTCCATGCCTAGCCTATAGTCAATGAAGTGTACCATATCAATGATAGCTACTGTTTCCCCAAAATCTGTTTGCCAAAATTGTATAGCTGTCTTTTCTTTAACATTTGCAGAACATATTTCCTATTTCCAACTAAATATGACTGTGATAGAAAAGAAAGCTCGCTGGTAACAGAAATTTGGGTTTAAAGCTTGCTTCATTTCTCTGAGTCTCTCTTCCTCCACCTGAAAAATGGAGAATGTGCACATGCGTTTGCAAAAGCACATCAGGAACCATGAACACATAAGCTATGGGTCAGAAATAGCTACCTGCAGGCCATATGTGCTATAGTGCAATGCCAGCACTCAGGAAACGAACATAGGAGATGCAAAAAACAAGAAGCAAAAAATACCACTTATTGCCACAAGGTTCTCTACTCGCTTTCCAAAATATAGGGAAATCTGTGAGAGGATCAGAGCACCACTTTGATGTGTCTGCTTCTAGAAGTAATATTCCTTTGTCCTTTTGAATCTAGTGCTCTCAAATATATTCCTAGATACATACATCTATATACATGCACAGGCATATGTGCATGCACATACCCAGCTAATCAACTCTAAGCAACTAAAAGATATCAGAATTTAGGCAATGAAATACCAGGTTTACCAGCTGCCCCCATCTAGACTATTCTTGCCTACTTAGAAATTCTATACACCACACTAGGCACATCAAATTGTTTTTATAACTGATTCAGATTGCCATCATTCTAAGGGATATGTATGTATGTACACAGGAATATACATCTATATGTTTATATGCATTTATATATGTGTATATATACACATTTAAAATTAATTAAATGTAAGAAAAAGGCTGGAGGGCCAGGAGTTTGGCCTAGTGGTAGAGTGCTTTCCTAGCATGCACGAAGACCCAGTTCGATTCCTCGGTACCACATACATAGAAAAGCCAAAAGTGGTGCTCTGGCTCAAGTAAGAGAGCACTACCCTTGAGGAAAGCCCAAGGACAGTGCTCAGGTCCTGAGTTTAGTGCCCAGGACTGGGAAAGGAAGGGAGAAAGGGAGGGAGGGAGGGAGGGAGGGAGGGAGGGAGGAAGGAAAGAAGGAAGGGAGGGAGGGAGGGAGGAAGGAAGGAAGGGAGGGAGGGAGAAAGGAAGGAAGGAAGGAAGGAAGGAAGGAAGGAAGGAAGGAAGGAAGGAAGGAAGGAAGGAAGGAAGGAAAAGAAGAATCCTGGACATTGTAGTGGACACCTGTAATTACAATACTTGGAGGCTAAAGTAGGAGGATTGTGAGCACGAGGCCAGCATGGCCAGGGGAGCTCCTGACTCATAAAAACCATGATTTATTTTCACACATACAAATATACATTGAGGTCTGGCTTTAATAAAAACCAACAGTCACTAAAAACCAATATTTTATTTCCATATTTATTCCGTCTCCATGACAAAACCATGACAGGTTTTGTTTACTTGCTTCTTATATTTTCCACACATTAAGAATTAACAGTACTAGGGCAGGAAGCGTGGCCTAGTGGTAGAGTGCTTGCCTAGCATGCATGAAGCCCTGAGTTCAATTGCTTGGTACCACTTACTCAGAAAAAGCCAGAAGTGGTGCTGTGGCTCAAGTGGTAGAATGCTAGCCATGAGAATGTCCAAGGATAGTGCCCAGGCCCTGAGTTCAACCCCAGGACTAGGAAAAAAAAAAAAAAACCTAACAGCACTATTTCAATCTTTTTAAAAGAAATTATTGTAAAGGTGATGTAAAGAGATGTTACAGTTAAATGAGTCAGGTATTGAGTACTTTTTTTTACTTTTGGCCAGTCCTGGGCTTGAGCTCATGGCCTGAGCCCTGTCCTTGGACTTTCTCAAGGCTAGAGCTCTACCACTTGAACCTCAGCACCACTTCTGGCTTTTTTCTATGTATGTGGTACTGAGGAATCGAACCCGGGTCTTTGTGCATGCTAGGCAAGCACTCTACCACTAGGCCAAAATCCCGGCCAGTACATTCCTTTTTGAACAGTATGACCCCCCTCCCTCATTTTCTCCCAATTTTTTCCCTCCAAACACCCTCCACCCCCACTCCACCCTCGTTGTATAGTTCATTTCCAATACAGTGTCAAGTGAATATCACTGCTGAATTAGCTCACCCTTTCACTTTTTACTATTTCCATCTTTGGTTACCATGCCAAACAAAATACATTCTAGCTAGATTTCATGGCTCATGCCTAGAATCTCTACTGCTCAAGAGGTAGAAATCAGGAGGCACACCATTTAAAGCCAATTTGGGTTGGTAGAGGATAGATAGATAGATAGATAGATAGATCAAGTAATGAACACCATTCTCCCTTCCTTATTTCACAAAATCAGCAGGAACTGATTTTTTTGGGGGGAGGGATGTTGGGCATCAAACACAGAGAGTTGAAAATACTAAGCATGATGTTCTACCGCTAAGCAATTTATCCTTCTAGCCACTGACTTGATTTTTAGACTACATATGGCCTTTTCAATGAAAGGCCAGGTTTAAAATTTTTATTTAATCAAAAAATACCAAATCATTTTTTTTGTTTTGAAGTATGAAGTATTTTAATGATAGTGCAATCTATACAAATTTTTACTAAATTACAAATATACCTGTTGCAATATGCATTCCAGAAATATACCCTGGATGCCCTAATACACGTAATTTGGAAAGAGACAGGAATCAAATGTAGCAAACTGGTAAGTAGGAATTAGTTATTTGGATAGCTTGATGCTTTACCACCAACCTACTCTGATAGTTCAGATTTAAAAGACTCAAATATTCCTTGTGTCGTAATGATTGCTCCTATGAGATCTATTTGCCATTTAAAAAAAAATGGTGTGGCTCACACCTGTAATCCTAGCTATTCAGGAGGCTGAGATCTGAGGATCAAGGTTCAAAGCCATCTCGGGCACAAAAGGACCTGATACTCTTATCTCCAATTAACCTCTAGAAAATGGGAAATGGGGCTTGGCTCTAGAGTAGGGTGGTAGCCCTGAGCTGGAGAGCTCAGGAACAGCGCCCAGGCCAAGTTCAAGCCCCATGACCCACAAAAAAATAAATAAATAAAAATAAATAAATAAATAAAAATATACTCTCCTTTAAGTAGACTGCTTTTAAGCAGTACCTAAATATCAATTGGTTGTTACATGCAAAAATAATAAATCTACTATTAAGAAACTTTTATAATGAAATGGGCAGCTAGTATGAAATTTTTCAGAAAAGTTTGCTCTGAGAAAAGTAAAGATGGCAGAATAACCAAACCAAATCAAATCAATTTAGATTAAGCCTTTTAAAATTTTATATAAAAAACTCATGGTCACTTGAAATGATAACTAAGATCTTTCTGTAAAAAAATAAGTTGATTTAATTTTCAGCACAGGGTACACAAGCCAATAGTTATATTCTCTTACATTTTACAGTAATTCCTATTGATTTGCAATCACAAGTGGAAAATTCAGATTAATTTTCTGTTTTTCTTCATACTATTAGTAAAAAAGATTGTATTTTCAATTTCTCAAAGTATCTCAAGGAGTGTTAAATCCTCAGTTAAACATAGACGACTCAAGCTGGCAATCGTAGATAAAACTCCATAATTCTTTCTTTATATTTTAGCTATTTTCATTGCAAACTTTAGTATAATTTGTCATTGTAGCTCAGAGAATTAACTAAATGTGTTTAAAAAAACTAAGATGAGCAAATCATAAGTATTAGTCCATATTAAGTTCTTATAAAAAGTTAGTTTCTTACAAGTATAAAGCAAAAGTAAAAAGTCAGGTGCTACCAATCTTTCTTACAACCATAACCAGATCTGCTATATGGTTCCAAAGCTCCAGATAAAATGTTAACTTTCAATCTTAACATTTCAGAACTACAAAACATAAGCATCGGATTCATCTACAGTCTTGCAAAAGATTTCAACCTCTCAGAAACTTTAATTCAATGCAGAAATGCTAAGAGCCAAAAAATAGTAGTAAAAGATAAGAAAAACTGCATTGTTCAACAACTGCCAGAATTTTACAGAAATCCAAAACTTGTCTAACCATTTTCCAACACTATTAACAGAATAATTCATATGCAAAAAGTGCATGCTTGGATGCAATCGCTTATTAACATACATTCTACTTACTTTCCTTTCTGCCATTTATAAGCTTCATTAAAAAGACTCAAAAAGAGGACACCGGCTGTGTGAGGTTGGGCTCTGATAAAGGGGGAAAGAAAAAAAAAGGAGTCGTAAACTCGACCTACAAATTTACATTCCCGAACGTCCAGCAGGGAAAGTACCCTTTACAAACTGCCATTATATACGCCAGGCTCGATTGTGAAATAATGCACTTCGGGCTTTCGACTACACACTACAAAGATACTCAATTCGACCTCCCCACTCGTGCAGGAAAAAAAAAAAAAGAAATTCCACCTCCAGTCCTCATTGGTCCACCCAGTTCCGGCCCACATGGTATCAGAAGGTGTGTCCCTGCCAACAGGCCATCTGATTGGCTGCGAAGAAACTGGGCTTAACAGTCTGTGATTTGGGGGACCGTCAGAGTCCACGCCTCCAGAACGAGGCTCGCCTAAAGAGACCCAAGGCACTGGCGGCGGCTCTGCCTGCTGCACTCCGAGAAGTCAGCCTCAGCCGCGCAGCACGCTCGCTCCCTCCCCACTCATGATCCCACCCAAGTGCTTGTTCCCCATGACCAATAAGAAAGGCTGGCCGTGCCGTCCGCCTCTGTAGAACCGCCGCCCCGGGCGTCCAATCGGCCCATTATGCGGATAGGACCCGGCGAGGAGGGCAGGCTCCAGCAATGACCCCTAGGGCTGGGCGCCCTAGGAAGCGCGCGTCCCCAGCCGCCCTCCCCATCGCAGGCGCGCACGGTGCGCCGCGGCTCCAGCCCACGCCGTCCCCAGTCCCCAAACCCAGCGCGGGCCTCACGCCGACGCTCCCCTCCGGCGGGACTTACGCGGCCTGTTCTTCTTTCCCGAGTCCATCCTCCTCCGCAGCCGGCATTTCTTGGCCGGGGAGTCATGCTGCGGGAGCAGGGGCAGCGGCGGCGGCGGGAGCTCCGACGGGAGCTGGGGGCGAGGGGGCGCTGCGTCGCCGCCGCTCGCGGAGCTCCGGTGGCAGAGGAGCGGCTGCTGGATTGGCGGCTGGTGGAAGCCGTTGTGCAGCAGCCCATTCACGGCGGCGACGCCGGTGGCCGCGGCGGCCCCTGGGGAGTGCGCGGCCGGGCGCTCCGGCTGCGCGCCGCGGTCACTCATGCCCGGAGCCTGCGGAGCAGCGCGCGGGCTCCTGCTCAGGCGGCCTGCCTGGAGGTCATTCTCGGACGTCTTTCTTTCCTCAGATCCTCCCCGCTGCTTCCGATTCAGCAGCCGCAGAGCCGGCGCCGGGGGATGGTGAGCAGGGCGCTCCTCCCCTTCTCCTGCCGACTCCCCCACCTCCTCCACGCCCTGCCCCCTGCGCGTAGACCCCGCCGCGCCCGCCCCGAGCATTTCGGACGCGGGCGCGGAATTGGGGATCTCCGTGTAGCCCCTTTCGGGGCCTCCACGGCTCGATTCCCTTTGATCCCTAAGCCTTGAGACTTCAAATGCAGCTTCTTCCTCGCCTCTCGGACCTGTCCCAGCCACTGAGCATGCCCAGTTCAGCCCGCCGCTGACACCGACTAGTTTCAACATGGGGAATGAAGTTCTCAGGGCTTGCAAAGAGGAGATGGGCGGACTGAGCTTTTGTGTGGCTTGGCCAGACTAAAAGGGTACTGGGTGAGGTAGACTCGAAGAGCCGTCAGCAGCTTTGGAAGGAATGCAGGAGAAAGCCAAATGTTTGCAGAGGTCTGAGGTTTGCTAATCCTGTCCTCAGCGGGCTGGATACCTTTGCAAGGTCATTCATGTTGCCACCCCACGTGCGTGTGTGTGTGTGTGTGTGTGTGTCCACTCACGAGTTTCATGGAGGGACCAAACTAGGGCTGATGGGAGGGCGATTATTTTTATACAAAGGTAGGCAGACTTGCACACACGAAGCACACAGAATGCATTACCTTTTGCAGTGAGGAAACCTGGGAATAAATACAGTGAAGGGCAAAAGCAGGCAGGATTACCTGGTGCTGGAAGAGACCGAGTAAACAAGAAGCAATCGCAAGCTATAAAAAGCGCTTTCCTCACCCAGAAAGAACTTGGAGAGACAATATCATGTTATATTTATAGGGCAGAGTTGCCTCTGGCTTTAAGAAGGGAAAGCATCACAGGGTGGTCAGCATTTGGAGTTAGCCAGTTAGCCCATTCACTTCCAACTTAACCACTAAGCAAATCCACACAGAGTCATTGCTTAACACACCTGGCAGTAGGGAGCCACTCTGAGCATGCTCAGTAGAAAGACAAATTTGAGATCTTACCAAAGTTACATAATCCTTTAGACCTCAGTTTTGACCTGTTAACTGGATTGTTTACCTAAAAATATTGGTGCAATCTTGACACAATATAAGAGCTCAAAAGAGTTGCATAAAATTCTAAACAGTTTAACTATCGGTATGGCCCAGTGGTAAAGGCCTTGGCCTAGTGCGTACAACTCCCTGTTTTTAAATTACAACAATGGGAAGAAAAAAGAAAATTATGGGAAGTCATTGGTTTAGACTAATCTATATTGACCAGGCTAAAAGTGAAAATCATATCATTGATATTAAAAGTTCTGAATCACCAAACCAAAATACCTGCTTGCCTGTCTTAAAAAACCAGGATTAGGGCCGGGAGTTTGGCCTAGTGGTAGAGTGCTTGCCTAGCATGCACGAAGACTGGGGTTCAATTCCTTGGTACCACATACATAGCAAAAAGCCAGAAGTGGTGCTGTGGCTCAAGTGGTAGAGCCCTTGCCTTGAGAAAATCCAGGGACAGGGCTCAGGCCCTGAGCCCAAGCCCAGGACTGGCAAAAAAACAAAAACAAAAACCAGGACTAGAGATACTAGCCAGAAACCCAAATATGCAATTTCTATTGGCAAAACAGTGAATTTGTCTCTACTTTCATCCTTTCCCAAAAGAAGGGAGGAAGTCAAGCTATCAGTTTTATTTTTTTTTTAAATCTTCTGTCTCCTGACCCCTCCTTACAAGAAGAGTAATTCTGAAATGATCAATTTACTTTGTTTTTGTGTCTGCCTTCTTCAAACACTTCTCTGCTTGTAGAAATCAACTCCTCTGCTTGGCCCATTGAAACACTTCTGTTTCAGGGAATGAAATGTCCAATCCTACAATTGAAAATAAAGCCAATTAAGATCATTAAACTAAATTGTTAGATTTATCCTTTGACAGAGGTAGTTGTTATGTTTACAACTTTCACTTCCTATCAAGTCAAGGGAAACGAGGCATATGGGTGGATTATGTGTGATACATTCCATCATTTGCACTACATTTACAGAGGGGTCACAAGGTAGCAAAGCCTGGCTGGCCTCTGTATTGCCATGCCCCTGTGCTCTGTACATTCAGCAGTATCTAGGGTTTATATTCTTGTTAGGCTTTTTTTTTTTTTTCACTGCAGAAGACTGTAAAATCAGAGCTAACAGAAGTATTGGGGAGGCATTCACTGAGAGGTCATGATTCTACTTCATTTCAGGTATAGAAATTGGCAAGAGAAACAGCTAAGGTGGTTGAGGACAAATTAGGACTCAACCCTAACTCTCAATTTTTTCTGATTCTTTGATCTTATACAATTTGAGATCATAGAGAAATTTTTTCTAGGTGACCTAGCCCTTATCTCCCTCTCCCTCATCACTGCTGTCCCTGAGCTGCTTTCAGTTCCTTACAACTTGAATTTTCCCCCTATAGTCTCTCCTACTTCCTATCTGCTTCTTTATTTATAACTATAAAATACATCCATTCCATAATCAAGATATCACTGAGCTGTTACAATAATGAAAGAAATCACATAGGTGCTCACTATGGTGCTTTGAAACAGTTGCAGATTATTTAATTAATATCCCTACCACCCCCACACACTGTCCTATAAGCCTAATTAAGGAAAATAACTTATCTATCACTGCATCTCTTGGAAGAGCTGGGTAACCATTTGTAACTAAATAAGTGATGTATATGTTACCTCACCCAGGATTCCCCTCACTTCCTACTAAAATTTGGTAAAAATCCCTATTGCCATTTTCAATATTCAAGTATCTATTTTTGAAATTCCCATATAATTGAACTAAGCCTGTTAGGAAGCAACTTATATCAGAGATGCAAATAGCAACTTTAGTATTGCTGTGCCTCCAAGGACATATTCTCTGCAGCTTGATTCCCAAGCATGGTGATGGAGACCTGAGCCAAGTGGCTCAGACCCAAACAGGGCAGAAGTCCTGGTACAGGGGACAGAACGTCTTAGATCTGCTTTTTTTGCTCTCACCTTTGTCACGCTGGTCCCTGGATCAGTTACATCCTGCATGTAATACGAAGGGGGCAGGTGGCATCCCACAGGTGTGTATATAGAAGGTGAACTTTGAGGCAAGAACTTTCATGTGCTCCCAGCGTGGCCTGGAACAAACAGTGTTTAGAAAGGATGAGCGAAACCCACAGGCCACTTTTCTCTCTGTTCCTTGGTCATTAATTTATCAGTCATTTACGAGATGTTCACTGTGTGGCAGGTACTAATACAAATGGTTGGAATACAAACACAAATTAGATGGCTATATTACCTTCAGGAGGCTTACAGTTTACTAAAAGAAATACAAAAATTATGACTTTTCCAACATTAGTGTCAGGGAAGAATAACCTAGAGTTTTAAAGGTTTTTTTTTTTTTTTTTTTTTTTTTTTTTTTTTTTTTTTAGGAGATTTGCTATGTTCTTCATGGTTCATGTGATCGTACTGTTTCCACCTCCCAAGTAGTTTGAATTACATATGTGAGCCATTGTGGGTTGGGGGAGGGGGGCAGGTACGGTTCAAGTGGTAAAGTACAAACCATGAGCAAGCAAGCAAAGAGGAACAGGTCTGAAGACAAATGTGAACAACCAGCAGCAGCAAGGCTTAATAGCATTTGGAATTGTCTCTATTAGATCTGGAGCTAAGAATATTTTTACGACAAAAATTTAGGGAGAAAAGCATAAGTTGTTTACATTTGTTAACTGCTAGGCAGATACTTTGGGGAATAATCAGAGCTGCTGGCCCTTTAAGGGACTGTTAACATTCTTTCTTTTCTTGCAGATGGGGCCCTCTAGAGAAACCTAAAAGAATCCAGCCCTCCCCCCCCCAAAAAAATCAGGATCATTCTGACTTATTTCTATATGACCTAAATTAAATTTTGCTCATTATCATAATAAATTCTTCACCATGACTCATTTCCATCTTCCATTTTCGAACATGAAATTCATGAAGAAGCGTAACTTCAAACTGAATATACTCAAGAATGTGGGGACAAGTTTTTCATGTACGAATATATCTATGTTTCAGAAATAAAGGGCCCTTGCTTTCTTTGTTTAGGCAAATATACTGCTGAGTATGCTCTCCTTACTTATACCAGTAATAAACATTTTCTTCACTCTTTTATGTTCTGGTTATGCTTACTGGCTTTCGACTTACCAAGGAGTGATTCCTGGACGTTTGCTTTTACCACACAGCCTCTTAAAATCAAACTTAGGACATTTCAGAAATGTTCTTTTAGTGGTTCTAAAAGAATTTGTTAGACTAGGCAGACCCTCTAGAGACTGAGCTAGGATTATGAATTTGTGACTAATCTGAGCAACAGGGGAAGGAAAGCAGGAAGGCAGGAAGGAAGGAAAAAAGGAAAGAAGGAAGGAAGGAAGAAAGGGAGGAAAGGAAGGGATGGAGGAAGGAGATGACGTCCAAGTAATATGGCCTTGTTCTCATAGTTATCCTGGTGTCTTGCTGGGTGGAGGGGGCTTTGTACCCAGGTATGAACAGCCTAGAGCAGAGAAAGGCCATTCACTGAATTGTAGATGTCATGCTGTTTAGCTTTAGGAGAGCTTTTGCTGTACAGAGAGCTGCCCCTCCATCCCATCTCTGTTATGAATTCAGTGACATGTTATGAATCCCCAGCCCAGTTCTTCCTAGATTCATTCTTTCACATCCAACTTTTAAAAGTAGTGTTGAATACCAAGACATGTGAAAGGGTATCAATGCACGTGAATTAATGCACCTTCTATCTGGCAAATATCATGTAACCCTTTTACTAATTACAATAAAAAATGCAAAAAAAAGTAGTGTTGAAAAACAGTGATAACACAACTACAGACTACTGCTAGTTTTGCAGATTTTCTAGAACCAAGTTTCAACTTTCAATGATGTAGCTTCACAAGACAATACTAACACCAGCACTAGGGACAAAGTAACATCTACAGATTAGGGAAGGAGAGGATTAATTTGAATTAATGTCTACTATGTCTTTTCTAATTATGTTTCTACTTATTTGTTAGTACTAAGGAACAAAACAAATAATTGAAAACAAATCTTCAGTGTATGTAATTTCATAGGATATTATTTGCAACATGTACAATCAAGCAAAGGATTCATATTCAGATGGTATGGAGGAGCTATTAAACATCCTATATACAACAGTATATGTACTGCTAAAGGGCCATCTCATGTCAGTATGATTAAGTGCAAGGCTCTGTAATTTTCCCGTGTCTGATACCAGACTCTGTTGCCTTCTTCTAGCCATCCTTTGTCTCCTTCAGGAAGAGTCCCATTACCCTAGAGAGCAGAGGCTATGGTCTTGTTTGAGTCTACAGCTCTTCTCATCCTCACAGACTGAACTCTATAGCAATCTGCCTATACATGAGGATGTATTGTTTATTGGGTTAATGAAAGCTGATACTCCTCTTCTTCCTCCTTTTCCTATTATTACTATTGTACTGGGGTTCAAAATCAAGGCCTTGTACTTGCTAGATAAGTACTGTGCTGGCTGCACCATGTCCTCAGTCTGTTTTCCTTTATTTATCTCCAATGAAGTCTTTCATTTATACCTGGGCCAGCCCGGGCTTCAATCCGCCCAGACAAAAGAAAGATTTAAGGATTTTGATCAATCTCCTCTTGTAATCAGCCTTTCATTGAGCACCTGACAATAATTCCTTTCTCCTTAGTATTCTTCCATGTTAGTTACTTTTTGTCGGGGTTTTTAGCATTTCTTGCCTCCTGACCCACAGGAGGGACAAGGAGAACACGCCCCGACTAAGACTACACTCAGAAACATTAGGGCCCACTGGCGGCCTTCACCCTCTCCAGAGGGAAGACACAGACGCTCCAGGGAGACTGTCACAGCAAGATTGGTTTATTGGGAAAGTACAAGGGGCTAAAGTAGGATGCAGGAGTCTATCAGCATACAGGTGGGCAGGGTAAGGGGAGATAGGTGCGGTCTGAGAGGGAGGTGGGGCCAATCCCAGGGTTTGAGGTAGCCTTATTTTTACATCACAAACCACAGCCAAACCTCCCAACGAGGCAACAGGCAGGTCGCCTATTTTCCTAATGTGACATGCCCCATAACTTTTCTCGTGGCTTTTTCCTTCAAGCACTTATATCCAAGACACTCACATTGCCTAATTAAGTTTTGCTTTCTTTCTGTTTTGTTTTTGGTCAACAGAAATGGGAAAAATATAGCATCAGCAGCTGCCATACTACCAGTAATAACTGTGTGAGCAGGAATGAAACACATCCCTCATAAAAACACTTCCTGTCTGTCACTAATATTTTCTGTGTAACTAGTAATTAGGACACAAAGATGGATAGGGTGTGGCAGCCTAGAAATCTGATGGGCTAAAATTAAAGTGAACCCAAGCAACCTCAATTGATGGGCATAATTTCAAAAGGGGAATAGATTTATCAAAGTTATCTAACATTCATTGATCTCTTCCATGCTATAAATTGTAGTAAGATAGTATAAGTGCTATCTTTGTAATAATCATAGTAGCCACATTTGTTGGGTGCTATTATTATCCTCACATTCCAGACGGGCTTAGAGTGTGCACCATTAATTTGTATAAGTTCACCAAGTAGAAAATGGCATCACTAATATTAGAACTCAGGTCTGGACAGCATTAGAATCTACTGCAGTATAAATTATTCATAAATTCCTATCATAGAACTTTTAGACTACTTGGGATTTCATTATGAATGTAGACTTACTTTATTGCAACTGAGTTTATACTAATGAAATGAATTAGGTCGGATCCCTAGATAGTCTCAGGATGAGGGTCAGTCACCAGGAAGATCTCAAATGCTTAGAAATAAGAGTTGAAAACTTCAGCCTACCCAAGAACTTTCAGAGAGAGGGGGGCTTGGAGACTTTATTAAAGCTCTTGAAGAATGAAATTTGATGATTTTCCTGGCTGTTGAACATAATGGTGTTCTTGGAGGGAAATTTCTTTCCATATACTGTCCTATACAACACTTCAATCTGGTTCTCGATCTGAATCTTAGAAATAAATGGTTAAGCATAATAAGGTGTTTCTTTGGGTTCTAGCAAATTACTGAATTGAAGATGGAAGAAGGCCATGGGATTCCTAATTTAGAGACAGTCAGAAGCCAGAGTCACATTTGGGACTTGAAATTAATGTTTACCTGTGGGCTTTGATGTTATCTCTAGGAAGATAGCACTGGAATTGAGTAGCAGGACACTTAGTGAATGTCTATAAGAGACTTGTTTGGCATAGGGGAAAGTCTCTTTAAATCTAGTCATAGAACTGTTCTGTGTTAGTGAAAAAGTAGAGAAAAGTCCTTTCTTTTATTTTTTCAACATTCATATATGTATATATAGATGACTATATATATATGTGTGTGTGTATATATATATATATATATAGTAATGTCTCCTAGAAGGTAGTACATCTATGACCTACAAAGTTTATACTGTGTCTGCAAATCCTTGATGTAATATTCCACAGCATTTTGAGGTGGGATGCAGTACTGAAGCTGTCCCTCAGATTTTTCACTAAGGCTGGCACTCTTAAAACTTGAGCTCCACCTCCACTTCTGGCTTTTCCTTGTTTAACTGGAGAAAATTCCCAGCTTTAAAAAAGAAAAACAAAGCCTGGTATGGTGGCTCACACCTGTAATCCTAGCTACTGAGGAGACCGAGAGATCTGAGGATCAAGTTTCAAAGGCAGCCCTGGTACTAAAGTCTTTGAGATTCTTATCTTCAATTAACCACTAGAAAACTGGTAGTGGTCCTGTGGCTTAAGGAATAGGGTGGTAACCTTGAGCTGAAGAGCTCAGGGACAGCGCCTAGGCCCAGAGTCCAAGCCCTACCACCACCACCAACAACAAAAAAAGAAACAGAAAAATAATTCTAGATACATTCTAGCTAAAGTCTCTATTCTGTATATTTACTTAACACTCTCTATACATAATATTATATATAGTATATACAATACATTATTATATATATATATGATATATACCACTTGAGACACAGCACCACTTCTGGCTGTTTTTTTTCTGTGTATGTGGTGCCAAGGAAACACTCTACCACTAGGCCATATTCCTGGCTTTACAGTATATTTCTGATTGAATAGTTTGAACTAATGCTACCAATGGCAGTATTCCAAGTACTACCTTACATAAATAAGCAAGTGAAACAAGTCCTGCCATCATGAACACGCATTCTTCTAAGGAAGTGGGAGAGTGAAGGGTAACACAAAAAGAAAATAAATCAATCAATAAATACAGGTTGTGTTAAGTGGCATATCAGATAAAATAATGTTAGAAACAATAAATGGAAGTTTCATCTATATAGGAATCATTAAGAAAATCATATCTGTGCTGAAATCTGAGAGTTGAAATGTGATCTGTCCATGATGTGATTTGAGTTTTCCAGCTTATGAAAGAAATGAGTATCTGTGTATACACGTACATGTGTGTGAGTCTTCTCTCTATCATCAAGGTTCTGCTAATTTTAGGATGTCTTCAGCATTTTGCACACTGAAGCTAGCCTGATAAATAAGGGAAAGTGTTCCAGGCAAAGCTCCTTCTAAATGGTGAGGTTACCAGTTACAAATAATAAAGCTACATAAGAAGTGGGGACAAACTGTTTTTGCCTTCTATACTTATACTTAACCCACAATATTTTTATCACCAAAATGTGTGGGAGTCCAACCTACCTCCTATGTATACATCAAGCCATTAACTGGCTACAAACTGGGTGTCCTAAGCCTAAAAGCAAATCAGGTTCTAATACTGCCTGTTTGTGTCAGTGTCAGATCCTGCATCCCAAGGGAGCCGACTCCCACAGGGCTGTTCCTTGCTTCAGGTGCTAGTTCTAAGTACCAGGTTATAACTTATACTTCTGACCAACCAGCAAATCAGGGTTCCCATGACTCAATCTGCAGATTTGATTATTTGTTAAAACAGCTTATAGAACTGGAGGAAACACTTTATTCATGCATATCCATTTCAGAGGGGCAGCCAGATGAAGAGATGCATAGGGCAAGGTGGGAAAAGGGGAAGGGGGCACAGCTTCCATGCCCTTTCTAGATACACTTCTCTGAAAAATATATGCCGTATAGTCTGCCTCCCAAAAGCTCTAATTAAAGATAGAACACTGGGACTTCTGCTGCCAGTGCATCACCTTCCAGATCAAACAGCGGCTGTGTAACCAAGCTAAGTCCATCTAGACTTGCTGAGGTTGTTCAGCAGCACCTACTTGGTAAAGTTAGCCCATGGATAAGACTCCAATTAAGAAAGTCTGGGAAGTGAAATTTTCAAAGTTCTGGTTTGCAGTATAGCATATTGTGAATGTTTGACATGGAGTTAATTGAACTCATTTTTTTACTTGTCACAAATGGTAAGACAAACATTTGAATAATTAGGTAGTATGGTTGTGAAAATTTTCTGCATCCTGGTAACTTCCTTAATCCTAGGCACTGGAACAATTGGTTATTCTATCAAGTATTCGAGTTTGGGCAGTATTGTATTTGTAGCTTGAAATGACTGAATGACCCAGTGAAATATGTGGTGTAGGGGAAAAAAAGGAGGAGCCAGAATCCAGTCATGAGAAATACTATAATTTATCAGAGTATTGGGACAAGAAAGGAGAATGAAGATGGTGATTCTCATAAAGAAGAAAATCAGTATTGTATGGTGTCATGTAAGTTAAACAGAGAAGTTTTTCACAGAGTCTATGTGAGCTCTCAATGGCTGAGAAATAGAGTAAAATGAGAAAAACAAACAGGATATTGCAACTGGTGTCCTAAGGTGACAGAGGAGTGGTAGAGTTGAAATTCACATCTGACCAAACTGAAGCATGAAGTGGTAGACAAGTAGAGATCATTTGTATAGTACCTTTCTTGAAGAAATCTGCTGTGAAAGGAGCAGAGGAACAGGGAAGAAACAAAGAGGTTAAGATTCAAAATACAAATAGAAGGTCTGAAATTTAGTAGGTAGAAGGATACTTTCTCCATTGTTAGGATGAGAAAGGACTAGTAGATGAGCAGAGGCAGGGAGAAGTCTAGGCTTAGTGAATGAGTAATGAGGCAATTCTTGACATTCTGTTGTAATTTGGGACCAGACCAGGAGCTTAGAGTGAAGGAAAAGAAGGCATGGGTTTTAATAAGATACTAGGACATCATTTGTTGTTGTTGTTGTTGTTGCCAGTCCTGTGGCTTGAGCTCAGGGCCTGAGCATTGTCCTTGGGCTTTCTCAAGGCTAGCATTCTACCACTTGAGCCACAGCATCACTTCTGGCTTTTTCTGTGTATGTGGGGTGCTGAGGAATTGAACCTGGGTCTTCATGCAAGCTAGTCAAGCACTCTTAACCACTAGTCCAAACTCCCAGCCCCGGACATCAATTTTTTAAAAACGATAGAGTATTGAGTGACCACTTGAGGATGGTAATAAAAAATTAAAGTCATTTGTAAGATGTTCGGTAATCAATAGCTATCATTATTATTAAATGTAAGTAAGGCTTATTGACTCCCTACCCCTGTGCTCCAAATATTACCAGATAGAAGTCCACAAAATTAAGTGTTGGTGTCCTTTATTTACTTACCAACTTAAATTCTGTGATACTTGGGATCACACCCAGGGACTAATGTTTTTCTGAGCTACATTCTCTTTCCATAGATAAGAAAATTCTGTTTTCACGTTGGCAAAGTTGTTCAAAGATATATAACTACCTTAGGGAACAGAGCTGGGATTTGAATGTAGATTAAAACTAGTGCTCACTTTAAGCAAGCTACCTCTCGGCAAGCTGAGGTATTATAATGTATCAGGCCACTCTTCTTTCACTGGCTTCCTGAAGTGCTGGAATTATAAGATATCATGACCAGATCAGTCATTTCAATAAGTGAGTCAGGAACAGGAAGATTGAGGGATAGAAAAATAATTGAGTGGTAAACATTGGGCTTTTGTGTATATGTATAAAGATTAGTAAGTCTGAGGGAACTTTATATATTATCAGTTAAGACTTGTCTGTTTGAATATAAGAGCTATGACTCAACATTCAGGTATTGCAGGTCACTGACATGATTTGGAAATATGAATTTATCTATATAGACATATAAGTCTATGATAGGATATATATTCTACAGACATATATTGCTATATTATATAGATCAATATGTACATCTATGACATACAAAGATTTAGCTTAATTTTAATTATATTCCTAAATTTATGTGCCAGTGATTGCATATAGAGATTTTTTTTCTTGAGTACTTGACTGTAGAACATGACATTTGAAATAGTATGTTAAAAAGTTTTAATAAAAACTTGTCTGTTTGGGGGCTGGGAGTTTGGCCTAGTGGTAGAGTGCTTGCCTAGCATGCATGAAGACCTGGGTTCGATTCCTTGGTACCACATACTTAGAAAAAGCCAGAAGTGATGCTGAGGCTCGAGAGGTAGAGTTCTGCCCTTGAGAAAAATCCAAGGACAGTCCTCAGGCCCTGAGCTTAAGCCCAAGACTGGCAAAAAACAAACAAACAAACAAACAAACAAAAACCAAACTTGTCTGTTTGGAAAAATTTGGCTGCTGTCTTTCTTATCCTGATTTCTCATAGAAAGTAAAAGAAACACCTAAGTTTCAATTGGGTGACTGTGAACTTTAGATTGATTTTGATTTTTTTTTTTTTTTTTTTGCTAGTCCTGGGATTGAGCTCAGGGCCTGAGCCCTGTCCTTGGACTTTCTCAAGGCTAGAGCTCTACCACTTGAGCCTCAGCACCACTTCTGGCTTTTTTCTATGTATGTGGTACTGAGGAATCAAACCTGGGTCTTCATGCATGCCAGGCAAGCACTCCACCACTAGGACAAACTCCTGGCCCGATTCTGATTTTTTGGTTTAGTCTTTAGGTCCTAGTGAAGGAATCTAGTTGGAAACATGGATCTGTAACTTTTATTTAGCAATAATAGGGAAATTTATTATCAGCAATGCTTCTCATTGAAAAATGTCTCTTGCATCCCATGGTAGGAAAAAAGGTTTTGTTATCAGGGTGTGTGTGTGTGTGCTGGGCCTGAACTTAAGGCATGGGGACTGAGTGGTAGTTTTATCTGCTTAAGGCTAATGCTTCACCCCTTAAGTCATAGCTCCACTTCTAGCTTTTTGTTAGTTAATTGGAGATAAGGGTCTTATAGACTTTCCTGCCTAGTTAACTTTGAACCATGACACTTACATGTCAGCCTGTTGAGTAGCAAAGATTAAAAGCACAATCCATCAGTGCCTAGCTATGATTTATTTGTAATGGTATTAAATGACATTTGTTATGCTCCTTGTTTTGTGACTCTGGAATTTTAACCGGGTTCAAGAGTAATTACATACTTTCAGTTCTATGATGATTCAGGTGGCTGACATGGCTACAAATGGTTGGAAGGTTCAACTGGGCTTGGATGTCTGCAATAATTCTGAGGTTTATGTCCTACCTCCTACTCATACATTGAAATCCTAATCTCCAATGTTAGAAAGCCTCTACTGGGTAATTAGATACCAAGGTAGAACACTTACTAATGGAATTAGTACCTTATAAAAGAGGCTCCAGAAAGACCCTCATCCACAAGAGGACACAGTAAGAGGTCAGGAACTTTGAAGATGGCACTCAGCAGAACCTGATGCTGGTACTCTGCTCTGACTTTTTGTGTACAGATCTCTGAGAAATGTTTATTTCTAAGCCACCCAATCTGTGGTATTAGACTATAGCAGTCCAGCGGGACAAAGGCAATTCTGATTTTGGTTCTCTGTTGGAGTCCTTGGTTTTTCTCCATAGTAGGTCTGTTGAAGTTGACATATTCAAGATAAAGCTATCTTCTTCATTTCTGTCACTGGCATGGTTGGAATGTTTGGATCGATTGATCTGGCTGATCACCATGCTCTTTCCACATAATATCTATGATTGTCTGGTTTGGGCTTTGAATAATCAGACTTAAGTGGAGTTAGCTTCAAAAAAATTTAGAGCCAAGCTGGGCAATGGAGGCTTATACCTGTAATCCTTGCTACTCAGGAAGCTGAGATCTGAGGATCACTGTTCATTATTTGCCCTGGTAGGTAAGTTCAGGAGACTTTTTTTCTTTAATCACCAAAAAGCCGAAGTGGAGCTATGGCTCAAGTGACAGAGCACTACCCTTAAGCAATAAATAAATAAATAAATAAATAAATAAATAAATAAATAAAGCTCAAGGACAGTGCCCAGGCCCTGAGTTTGTGCCCCATGCATAAAAGAAAACGTATGTTCAAGGCAGATATGACTATACCTGAAATTCTAGCATTTGGGAGGTAGAGACAGCAGAAGCCAGAGTTCAAGGAAAGCTTAGGTTACATAATGAGAAACAACAAAAAAGGCATTTAAATTTCATATTCTTTAAATGAACTTAGGGTATAAAACAATGATACTAAGGAGACTATAGACACTTAATCATTAACATTTAAACATTTTTTAGAAGAACTAATAGAAATGTTTTACATTTTTAAACAGAAAATTGTACTGAAAGCAGTATTGTGAAGCTGGGCCAACTGCTGTCTCTGACTCATGTTAACCTGTACTTTTTTTGCACTTGTCTCGCAGCCAGCCAACCTCAGAGTTCTTGACCTGACATGCCCGATCACACCATATCAGTCTAGGATGGCAGATGGCCTTGAAACTTTTACCTCTTTGGCACAAGCAACAACATGCCAAGTAAAATTGTCATTGTACATATAGGAATCCAGAAAAAAGTGTTTACTTCATAATTCTTATTGGACTTTACCTTAAAACAAACTCAAAAGAAGAGAGAGAAAATGAAGTAACATATATTAGGCAATAATATATAAATTAGGAATGTTTTGTATAGTATGTATATGTGTGTGATAATTAGGAACATGGCCTAATTATGCAGTATGACACAATCATACTGCATGAGTTCAAATACTGGTCTTGTCACATAGTAACTTGCTGTGATATTACTTGGGGCAAATTACCTAACTTCTATGTGCTTTAACTTTGCCATCTTTAAAATGGTGATGGTAATAATAACCTATCTTATAGGATAATAAGAGATTATATCACTGAGATTATATGCCAGGGATGTGAATGTAGCTGACCAGGACAAACTATGTACAAAGTTCTGATTTCCATTTCCAATGTTAAAAAAAAAGTATGCAATTGGTGGTAGTTATAGCTACTGAAATAATACATTTTTATTTTTTTTTGTGGATCATGGGGCTGGAACTTGACTTGGGCATTGTCCCTGAGCTCTTCAGCTCAAGGCTACCTCCCTATCCTGGAGCCAAGCCCCACTTCCTGTTAATTAGAGATAAGTCTCAGGTCCTTTTGTGCCCAGGCTGGCTTTGAACCTTGATCCTCAGGTCTGAGCCTCCTGAGTAGCTAGGATTACAGGCATGAGCCACTGTGCCCAGCTGAAACAATACTTATTGAGTTCAATATGTGCCACATATTGAACTGCTAGAATATCTTGAACAGAATACTAAAAGAAGTAAAAGGAAATATAAAAGGAACAGAGTAAAAGGAAATATAAGCTTGAAGAATGTATGGGAAATATGGAAAAAATGGAGATGTGTTCAAATATATCTAGGACTGTGGCAGGAAGACAGAAAATGTTCCTCAAAGGAGGCAACATTTATATCGAGCATTAAAAGATGAGTAGGAATTTGCTGCGTAGACAGGAAAAGGGAGTGGGAAAGTTTTTCTGGGTAGAGTAAACCCCTAGAGTGCTCTGCACTATTTATGAAATATAGGAAAAAAATACAGTGATGTGAAAACAGAACAGCAATGAGGCCAAAGATGTTAGGCAAGGACCCAAGTCTGAAGGTCTGTATAAGTTACTGGAAGTGACATGGTCTTAATGGATGGCTGTTTAGGAAGTCATGGAAAAAATGTGTTTTACACTTTGCTGCTATGTGCTCTGTACAGACAATCATCGGAAAGCAAGGATACCAGGTAGGGAATATTTGCAGTAATCCAAGCAAGAGAGCATATGTTTTGAAGTAAAGCAGAGACAGGAGAACCCTAGGTCGGGTTTTTGGCTTGGATGCCTGAGCAGATGGAGAAATATGATCAGTAGAAAATGTCATATGGTCTCTAGCCAGAACATTATGAAGACTTCGTAGCATTATGAAAAAATGTTCAGCATCTAATATTAACTCATGAAAGAAATTCTAATCATAGCTGTACTGTTTGACTTCAGCCAGACAAAAATACTCAAAGGTGAAGTAAAGATGAGACAAGAACTAATTAGAATAGTTTATTAGGATATGAAGGTACAGGAAACATTTTTGTATTATTTTATATAAATGCTCTTGTAACTTTAAAATGATATGCTAAAAAGTAAAGAATGGAATGTGAGGAAGACAGATTTGGATGCATACCAATATATTTGTGGTTTTAAGCGTGATTTAGTGTCTTTATGTTCAGATATTACTGTCACACTATCTTATTAAAACAAACAAAAACTATGCTCTATCGAATAAGGCAGTAAGATATATGAGAAGATGCTCTTCTTGTTTTTTCTTTGCCAGTCCTGGGGCTTGAACTCAGGGCCTGGGCACTGTCCATGGATACATTTTGCTCAAGGCTGGTGTCCTGCAACTTGAGCTACAGCACTACTTCCTGCTTTTTCTAAGTGATACAAAAGAATCAAACCCAGGGCTTTATGCATGCTAGGTGAGCACTCT
Organism: Megascapheus bottae; assembly: GCF_031878675.1. Lineage (NCBI taxonomy): Eukaryota > Metazoa > Chordata > Mammalia > Rodentia > Geomyidae > Megascapheus > Megascapheus bottae. The sequence continues at coordinate 29,750,621 of NC_143523.1, read as the reverse complement.
ACCACTACGCTACGCTCATGGCCCATGAGAAGATGTTCTTTTGTTTTGAAAATGAGGTGAATAGGCCTTCCATGAGTGGTTTGCCCAATATTATAGAGCTGCTAAATGGCAGAGGCACAGTTGGTCCACTTTTGCAAGTCCACAGTTTTCAAATTCTTTATCAAATCTGCTTACCAATGTAATGCCCAGAAACTTGAAGCCCCCGGGAAGGATTACCAGAGACCGAAGATCAATGCAAATTGCAATGCGTCGTTTATTGACGAGGTCGAGCACGGGTCTCTGCGCAACTGATAGTCGAGTACAGACCAGAGGCCACGAGCACAAAATTACAGAACCTTTAATACATTCTTTGGTAGGGGGCAGGTCCCAGTAAGCATTGGCAACAAATCAATTGGCGCAATACAAACCAGGAAGAGGGTCGTGACTAATCATTGGTTGGTTTAGCGAGCTGTCGTGCTTTGAACTGATTGGCTAATGGGTGAAGGGAAAGACCCAATATGGAGCCAGTGGAGAAAGACCCGACAAGGGGCCAGATGCGGACAGGCTAACAGGCTTGTGCCCAGTTTGCTGGCTCTTGCAAGTCCGACCGTGTACAAGTATAAAAATACAAATGGCTAATCATATGTTTATAGAAAATATATAGATATTTTCTATGCTCCTTACCAACACCGAAGGACAAAGCAACTATATAACTATATATATTATATGTGAATACAAGAATAAAATCCCTCAAATGCTAGCTTTCATATGACCTAGAATGAAATGAAAAACAAGAAAGCATCAACCTGGAGCAGAATCTCTAAAAATAAGAAAAGTCAAAAATATTCCTCCTTTGATTATAGTGGTCTTTTAAGTTGCTCAAATCTGTGAGCTTTGATTTTTCTGTAACAACATAATATGTATCTATCTCTCCCAGTTCTATCTGATTCTTCAAGTGCTGAGATCATTTACATGTCCACATCCTAGAGTGGAAGGCAGGAGGGCTTCCAGTGTCAGTTGTCATCTAGACACCATTAACTAATAGAAGGCACTGGTGAGAGACTAGCATGTCTTTCCTTCACTGCTTTTAATGGCAATCCCCTAAAGCTGCTGCTTCTCGTTGGGATCTCCCTACAGTATATAACTAACTTGATTCTGTCCTCCTAACTCCTGGGCTCTATTTTATACACTTTCCTCCTCTCTTCCCTTTCCTTTTGTCTTACCAGCCTAAGAATTAAGAGTGGTGGTGCTTCCTGCTGATGCTTAACATGTGGTTGCCTTCTGATTAGTCCACTGATTAGTGTGAGTTTTCCGATTCTTCAGGCATCATAATCCCTGTCCCATGAGGTCTCAGGGCGCATTCTCTATTCCTGGATTGATCCTGTGTGTGATGTTGACTCAGGATTGAACCTAGGGCTATAACTGAAAGCAATTTTAAGGCTTCAGCTGCCTTATTTGTCATTTTTTACTGGCTTATTATATGGGCATATATAGCTCTGATAGATGTTTTCTATTTATGAGTGCATATATTTGTGTCAGAAACACAACCCTTAGAAAATGAAAATATACTAATCAGATAGGCTTGGCAATCATCTAGCAAATAAAATAATGTATTCATGAGCCTGGAATGTCATAGAGTTAGATGCCTGTTCTCTTGTATAATATATTAGATTTGTATAGTTAAAAAATTATAAATTGTTGTCAATTCAAATAACACGAACTTATCAAAGAGTTCCCATATCTCTGTAGTTTAATACAAGAAATGTTTAATTGTTGATCCCACAACAGGGAGTTTCTTCTCACTGTAGTCATTTTAGATGCTGGCAACCAGCTAGTAGATGAGGGGCAAAAGACAGCATAATAGACTACAGTGCCTGAAATAAGTATCATGACTTTGTACATGTTATTGGCCAGAATTTAGTTATATGGTTCCTCACTCCCCCATTGAGTTGTAGGACCTGCAGAGAAATACTTAGCATAATTCTTAGGAACACTAAGAAAAAAGGGAAGGGGAAAAACAAGATAATGAGACAAAGGACAAAGGGTGAGTCAATATGCATGATATTTACAAGACAATATGTTGAAAATTATAACTCAGGAGGAGTAGGCAGGAGGGAAAGCCGGAGAAAAACAAGGGAAGGGGTAACAATGCTCAAGAAATAATGTATTCACTACTTTATGAATGTAACTGTAATCCCTCTATGCATCACCCTGATAATCAAATCAAATCAAATAAATGGGCTTGGAAAATACATAACCATTCATTCTATTTGCCATCGTGGATAATACATTTCATATTTACTTCTATAGGTAGGATACACACCCTCCATTAGATTGTTCAAAGTCACTGATTTCAATGAAATGCTCTGGGTGCTACTCAGTATGTCCATCTTACAAACTAAAAGAACTTACCTCTTCTCCTTTCCCATCCCCAGATGTTCAGCAGTAAATAGTAGACAACTGCAGTGTCCCATTTGGAAAGGGGGGGGGGAAACCCATATAAAATCATCACTGATGGGCCGGGAGTTTGGCCTTATGGTAGAGTGCTTGCCTAGCATGCATGAAGACCCAGGTTTGATTCCTCGGTACCACATACATAGAAAAAAGCCGGAAATGGTGCTGAGGCTCAAATGGTAGAGCTCTGGACTTGAGAAAGTCCAAGGACAGTGCTTGGGCCCTGAACTTAAGCCCAGGACTGGCCAAAAATACCCAAAAAACCAAAAAACAAAACAAAACAAAACAAAAAACCATCACTGGCATCAAGTAGCTGGGCAGACTCTGTGAAAGCATTGGCAAAATTCTTCAATTGGACTGTTTCTATTCTATGATCGTTCTTTTGTCCATATTCCAGTGGTCCCTGACACTGCTCCTTGGGAATTTTCTTCACTGTTTATTATCTTCCATAGTGACATCTGAAGTGGGGTCTAGGGAGTAGGCTTTCTTAAGATGTATGTGGATTTTGAAATCTGCTTCTTTATCAATAAAGCTGAGAGCTATTTTATGCCTAACTAGTCTTTGGAAATACAATTTGCTTATAATCTTAACAGACTTCTCATGCTTACTGAACTTTTTATAGACTGTTCCAATGTCATAAAATGTATGCCAAATACTTTCTTCATATACCTCTCTATTATGTCTTTTTTCTCCTTAACATCATGCCTTTTGCATGAGGCATCCTGGCTAGTGGCAGCCCGTATGTCAGGATTGAATGAGAATGCCATAACCTTAATGTGTTCTTTGCCATCAAGGCATTTTTGCTCATGATTTTTTCCTATATTACTTACTATTTGAGATTTAGAAACAATGTATTTTATGAATCCAAATTTATTTAAGTTCCCTATTTTCTTTAATTTCTTCTTGTAAACTGCCAATACTTGTGAGCCAATAGTAACCAACATATACTAACAATTTGCTCTCTTCAACAGCTTCTCTTGGAGCTGACAGATCAGTACATATGGTTTGCCTTCTAAGTGATCAAAACAAGGAATCTTTGCCAAACGTTTTGCCACTGCATAGCATGGATTGCCATTTTTATTGCCTCTGTCATTTTTTTTTTCTTCCCACAATTGGTATGCTAAGTCAGTGCCATTTATTTTAGGTTTTGTTTTAGGAGCACTCAACTTCAAGATCCCATTTGTGGTTTTCGTAATGGCATCAGAATTGGTTGTATGAAAACAACCTTGGGAATTATGCAATGAAGATGAGGCTTCTGTTAGCTTGGGTTCTGCTAGGCAATCAGGAACACAAGTCTCTTTCTACTGTCTCCTCTAAATCCGACTATAGAGTGAGAACAGAACAGTAGTGTAGTTTTGTGCTTAGCCAGAGAGAAAACAGCAGGAAATTGAGTTATATGCCTAAAAGGAAAATATAAAAGGGAAAATGAAAAAGCATTATCTCTGCAATAGATCCTGTTCACTACCATATTTAACTTCCATCTCACCTTTATGGTCTCTAATTTTGGCTTTTTCCTCATTAAGTGGAGAGAAGAGTCCAGAGGATTTGTCTGCCAGGAATACCTCTGAACCAAGATCCTCAGATAGAGATATAATATTTGATAGAAGTAAAATATTTTTATATTATATTTATATTATATTTAGTGCTGGGGTTGGCTTTGAACCTCAACCTTGATCCTCAGAGCTCATCTTCCTGAGTAGCTAGGTTTACAGACATGAGCCACCACCGCACCCAGCTTTAAGATTTTATTTCTGAAAAATCAAATCCCTTAGTATTGTAAGCAATAGAGTAATTTAGAACAAAATGAAATTCTTTTATTTATTTTTTGGCGGTCGTAGGATTTGAACTCTGGTCCTCGGCCCTGTCCCTGAACTACTCAGCTCAAGACTACTGCCCTACATGTTGAGCCACAGCGAAGCTGCCATTTCCAGTTTTCTGGTTAATTTTGGAGATAAAAGTCTTACAGAGTTTTGTTCCCTAGGCTTGCTTTGAACCCTGATCCTTAGATCTCAGCCTCCTAAGTAGCTAGGATTACAGGTGTGAGCCACTGATGCCAGGCCACAAAATGAAATTCTATTTCATTTAATCCTATATTATGTTTGAAATAGTATTAAAAGAAAAGTCTTCTATCTGGATGTATGAAATTATTTTGTTCAAGGGAATATAATCTAAAATTCTCCTGAGAATCCATTCTTGTGAAAAAGTCACTGCATTTTGCCTCTCTCCTTTATATAATACATATAGTACAATTTGAGAAGACACATGAGTTTTTCCTATGTAAATGCTTTTAAAAATGCTGCCAACATGATTTTGGGTAAGCACAGCATTACAAAGGCATAAAACATGTGGAAATTCAAAGATCATAATTTAGATTTCATCCTTGGAATACTTGCTTAATTTCGTGTAAGATGATGGGATGTCTTATTGACAGACAGTTTTGGGTTTCAATTGTAAACCTTGGTAAGAATTAATTCTTGCTTTTCATTCACTTACCATCTCAACTCACATGGTCACAGGGCAGTTCAATCAGAATCTGCAGCTGCTCTGGATCATTGTGTTCTACAAGATGGTGAGTGGGGGTATTTTGAGATTCTGAACTCTAGGGACTGGAACTCTAACCTCTACAAGGCACTGCCATCACAGGTTACACAGAAGCCATGAAGTGGCTCAATCTAGACTATGTTTCATAATGATAGTTACATCTTCATCCTAAAAGTGGTGTTGATATGAGTTCATATGAATAAGAAATGAATCTTTTTACTACCCTTTCTGTTATCGGTGCTTGGAAAATGGAAGGAAAGGCCACCATGATGGCTGGCTTTTCTGAGCTACTACAAGAAGGGACCAGGAACAGGCCACCCTTATTGCAACACATGAATGAGGTGTTTGATGGAAAAAGGTACGTAATCTGAGAAGGAAGACCATGGGGAAAAATCAAGGTCGAGAAGTCTGGAGTCAAGTGGACCTAGGCAACCATGGCTTGACTCTGTGGAAAAGAACAGCTAGGAAGAAATAAATTCCCTTTAGATAAGGTGGCTAGCACATTTTTCATATTGGAAAAAATCATTTTTTAATATTTTATCTTGAGCAAACATTAGGGCTTAGAAGCAGGCTCACTTAACATGTACAAGGGCATGGATTCAATCAACATCAATGCAGAAAAAAGTGTGAGCAAATCTTAAGTTTATTAAAAAGTCCCTAATTTTTTTTTTGGTCGATTGTGGGGCTTGAACTACGGACCTGGACACTATCCTTGAGCTCTTTAGCTCAAGGCTACTGCCCTACCCCTGGAGCCACAGGGCCACTTCCTGTTTTCTAGTGGTTAGAGGTAAGAGTCTCTCAGTCTTTAGTGCTTGGCTAGCTTTGATCTCAATCTCCTGTGGAGCTAAGATTACAGGCTTTGTTTTCATTCTTTTTCTTTAATATTTCCTTTATCCAACTATCCTATGGTATCACTATGATCATAACACTATTCTGACTAATGTTAGGAAATCAACAATTATGTAATTCTATTTACTAAAGTCCTTACTTGAATTTCATCAAATTTTCTGTTAATGTTCTTTTTCTGTTCCAGAATTGCAACTCACATCTCAGAGTAGGTTCGTTTCTTCTTAGCCTGTAACAATCCATCAGTTCTTGCCTTCATGACCTTGATGGCTTTAAAGAGCACTGATCAGTTATTTTGTTGAATGCCTCTCACAGTGGATTTTCTCATGATTAGATTACATATACTTTTAGCAAGAATATCACAAAAATAATATTGTCGCTATCTTACTGTATCACACAACTAGATTCATGATACCGGACTGCCTTTCCCTTCTCCACTGTGAAGATTTCTCCACTTCTTTATGGCTATGTATCTGTGGGAATTACTTTAAGACCACATCATAGAAATACTAGAAATATACAAACTCAAGGAAATGCAACACTCACAGAATACAAACAGAATGGACAAAGACTTTGAACACTGGTCACAAAATGCATTAAAAGTATTTTTGATAAAGTTATAAAAATTTGAAAACATACACAAGACAATTTGTGAGCATGATGAGACTAACCAAAGACTAATGACAAATTCATGGAGAACACAAACAAGAAGCTAAATGAAGTCCAAGAGATGACAAATGAGTCCAATGGGGGAAAAAACCCCACCCAGTTAAAGGAGATTAAGGGCAACACAAATCAGTGATGTAAAGAACTCCTTAGGAATTCTAAATCAAGAATTCAATGAAGAGGTAGAAGCCCTTAGAAATGACCAAACAGAAAACAGAAAAACAAACAAACAAAAAAACCCATAAAGCAAAAAGTCCCTATGGCAGAACAGTTGATGTAGAACACAGTTTCAGGGCTGGAAGACAGAGCAAATATATTAGAGTGAGAGGAGGTAATTATACAGAACAAATCCAAGAAACTAGAAAGGAGCTTGTTAGAATGCTACAACTCAATCTGAAGACCTAATTTGTGGCTGATAGAAGCTGGCTGAATTTTTAAATTGGAATTCTCTAGCACTGGTATTTGTCATTAGTCTTTAGTTTTCCTTCTATTGTTTCCTTATTTCTTCCCTCCCTTCCTCCCTTGCTTCCTTTCCTCCTTCTCCTTCCCTCCCTCTCTGGAGACAAGATTTCCCTATTATAGAGCAGGCTGGCTGCAAACTTGTGGTCATCCTGCCCTTACCTCCCAAATGCTGGGATTACATGAATGTACCTCTACACCTGGCTTCAATAATTTATTTTTAACCATGTCTCAGAGATATTTATTTTGCCATATGAATGATAACACAATAGGAATATTATTTGTCTTCTTACTCACATTGTTCTAATTTTTTCATCTAGGCACTCATTATCTTGATTTCTATGTACCTTTGACAAGTCCTACTATAAAATATCCTTCACAAGATGTTCCAAGTACATCTTGCTCTTTCCCTGTTGTGTTTGGGATGAATCACTTCTTTAAATCATTTATTGGAAAATGGCATTTAGAAACTCGATCTGGGTGCTAAATGTGTATGCTACTTACTGGGAAACCACTGCTTCTAGGTTTTCTTGGTGGACATACATGCATAATATACTCATCTACACCCACAGAAACTGTGTCTCAGTATCTATCTGTGTAAATATTAAACACAGTGAGTTCATACACAGGGCTCAGGACTCCAACAACCTAACACTACAGGGGTCATTTTGATTGTGCCTTGCAAGACACAATACTTCAAGTTAAATGCTTGGTCTATATTAAAGTGCTCTTCAATAACCACTAATCTTTCAATTGTGACTGATATACAAACTACAGGCTGGTGTGTGTGTGTGTGTGTGTGTGTGTGTGTGTATGTGTGTGTGTCCACACATGCATGCGCATGTGCGTATATGTGTGAAATAAAAGTAGTTTGATGTCTAGTGCAAAATAAGAAGGTATGTGAATGTAAAATCACCTATAAATGAGACCAACTCACCAGAAACAACAAATGATAAGTGGTATGTATATTCTGCCATTCTATTTCTGCTCAAATGACAGATATCAACAATTACCTATACAATGAATGGCTCTAAATTTTCAAACTTGTAACCAGGTAGCTGTTGCCAATGAGCGGGAAACCTCACTATAGATGATACTTAGCCCCATGAAAAGAAATGAACACAGGAAGTGGAGGTGTGGTAGAGGGTCATGCTTGAGTGAAAAAGTCAAGAGAAAACACCCTGTCTCTGAAATAAAGCCTCAGTGAGAGTACACGTGTGCACAAGCACACAAACACAATGAATATCTCACATAAAGTATACTGAGATAAGAAGAAGACAACATCTATCATTAGAACCTTGTAGAAAGCACAGAAAAGAACTCATGTAACAGGATGAAAGAAGCAAGAAAACCCAAGTATACAAGAATAGTTTCTAGGTCTAGCTCACAATACAATGTTTAATATCATCTGATAACCAGTTGTTCACTTTAGCTTAACTATCACTATTAAGAGTAGACTCTTAATGATACTCTGATTGAAATTTCCAGGCATTACAGTGATTCCAGTCATCTCAGTAGAAACTTGGTACTGTGTAATTGACAATAATGAAGGCATAGAACCACCCTGCAGATACTTACTTCACAAAGCACTGATGCTGTCACTTCCCTCCCTGCTGGGATTCTAGCTGCCTCATGACTCTTTTTGCATAATTTTATTTTACCCCAAGTGAAAAACAGTGTTGAGTGGAGAATGGGAGCTAGTCACCAGTTATCTATGAATTCACGTTAGGTGAGGTTTTTTCTATATCTTATGAGAGTAACTAACATACAATTAGGGAACTGGATAATGGGAAGCAAGAGAGAGAACTATGTGGGAGAATAGTGAATGATGCTCACCATCGTTCTGAGTTTCAAGTCCCAGAATGAAAGATGATAGCAGTAAAAATCTGGCTTTGTAGGAAGAAACAGGATTGATAAGGAAAAATGATTATTATCCAATATTAACTAAAAGTAATTGGCTTGAAAACCTGTGAATATACTTTGGCAAACCAAATGTTTAAGTAAATGGTTTCCTTAAGCATATCACATGCCTGCTACTGTGAAAAGCATCAAGGAGGAAACCAAGAAGGAATGGACATGATTTTTATTCTCCTAGGGCTTGCTGTTTTACATAACAGATAACCATGAAAACATACAGAGTGATATAAGAGTGCTTATCACTGGTTGTAAGATTAGGGATGCATATTTTCCTATTTAAAATTGTATATTATTCCTTCTATAATTGTAATCTATGACTTTTATATCAAAAATTAATAAATTTTCTGCTTTATGTGGATACATTCTACAAAAAATTAAAAACAAGCTACAGTTTAAATTCACATCCACCTGTCTAACGATGGCCTTATTTATAAAACAAGAATACCAATTTTATCTCTATCGATATGTTCAAAGTAAATAGCTAAGGTTGCACAAAGTAGGTTAAGAATTCTTGATCACAAAGACATTAAGTTACTGTTTATGTGGTGTTCGGAGCAGAGAGAGCTGAGGAAATGATAGACAATTATATTTCTTTGATGAATATTAAATAAGGACTAATGAGGGGGATGCATTTTACTGACATGCTATGTAATGAAACGTAGCATAATTTCTATCTTCTGATTTGGAATTACTTCCAGGTCTTAGATGCTGAAGCATCTCTTAAGGAGGTAAAAGCTGAAGAACGCTCATCATTATTTATATTACGGAAACTCACTAATGTCAGAAAGAGCCTGTCCTACCTGTTGGGAATAATGAAGTAGTAACAACAAGTACATTTAATATTTACTTTGTAAATACAATGTAAATTCTACATTGGCTATTTCATTATATTTTTCAAAACAGGTCTTTAAGGTTTTATTTGTTCACTTATTTATTGAGATAGGGTGTTGAACTTATAATCCTGTTGCTTCAGTCTCCTGAGAGCTGGGATTACAAGTGTGTGCCACTTTATCTATCTAAATATTGTAAGTTCACAACCTCTTCTGCCAGACTTTATGGGGGGGGTGTATCTTGAAAGGGAACTTTGAAAAAAGTCGTAATTTGTTACAGTTTGTGGGTGAAATAAAGCCCCCCCAAATTATTTTGTTAACGGCTTGGTTTCTGACTGGTGGGAATCCAAGCATTGAGAGGTGAATAATAGATCATGAGGGTACTAAGTGTATCAAATAATTTACACTGGTGACTTCTTACTGAATGAGCTATATATTGTCAGGTGGGGCCTGTTTTATAGAACTAGGTCACAGAAGACATGTTGTTGAAGGATATATTCTGCTTTGGCCCTATTCTGACATCCCTTCCACCAGCATGTCTGCCTTACTGCAGCGCTCAAAATAATGAAGCCAGCTGACCGGGCACTGATTCCTCTAATATCATGAGTCAATACAAATACCTCCTTTTAGGCATTTGCCACAGTAAATAAAAGAATGTCTAACATAGAATCCTTTGGAATATACACACTGTATTTTGAAAATCTCCAAATGAGCATGCTGTAATGAAATCCACTAGTATAAGTCCAAAGAGATGTATGAAATTTCACACTAAGAATACACAAGTAATACTTTATTTACATAAATTAATGAATTTGTCAGTTAATGAAATTTGTTGGCAAATACACTTATTGATAAATTTAACAGGATGATTATAGGCCAAATAGTCTTTAAGTTCCTTTTTTGAAAAGATTTTCATTAAAAATTTTTTAATGAAAAATTTTAAAATTGTACTAATGAAAACCCATAACACATACACCTGCAATAAGTGTTTAGCATTTCTGGTCATTTGAAGATCTTAGAGAAAGATTATACTAACATTGTCTATGAATCAGATGAGCTAAAAACAGGATTCTTAAGTAATGCAGACGTATTACCACAAAGGGTCGTTAAAAACATTTCTTCCAATGTCATTTATTTCTTTATCATAGCTTTGTGTCTTAGCAGCTTCTTTTTAATTGAATAAATTGCCATGAACTCCTGCTCACTGATAAATGCACATCTCTCCAAGCCAGCAATGAACTGTTCACACATCTTTACCATTTGGTCTATAGATATTTTCTGACTAGTGATCATAGTGTCATTGTCATTACTGCTACTTTCTTCATACTGACCCAAATTCAACCTCATCATCACAATTTCTCCCTCACTCAAAGGATGCACAACAGGTACGTCATTGTCAATGTTCAGTATCTCTTCAATGTCAGCTTCTTCTAATTTATTTACACTTTCAGCTGATAAACTTTGGGTGTAAGTAATAAGCTTTGATATCATCATCTTTTCATTAGTCTTTAAATCCTTCCAGATCTTCATCAGAAGGGTAATATTCAAACATCATTGTAGCCCAAAGTCTGTGCCAAGCACTTGTTAATGTTGATTTATCAACATCATTCCAAGCATTAGCAACTGCATAGATAGCCTCCTTAAGACTAAACTCTGTAAGGAAGTCCTGGATTTTTAGATCTCTGTTAACTGAAGCAAGCATTCTGTTAAAAAAAATTGTTTATATTTGCTTTTCATGGAACATAAAATTCCTTGGTTACATGATTGTATTATAGATGTCACATTAGGGGGGAGGTATACGCTGAAAACGTTACTTTTCACAAGAAGCTCTGAAAGGGGATGTGCTGAACAGTTGTCTAGGAAGAGCAAAATTTTGCAATTGTTTTCCAGCCCCGCTTGTTTGCAGTGAGCTCTTGCTGCCGGCACAAAGTGCTTATTGAACCAGTCAGAGAAAATTTCTCTTGTCACGGATTGTTTTTTTGTTTGCGTAATAATGCACAAGTAAACTACCCACATCTTTTAAACATTTTGGATATAGGCTTTTCCCAATCACTGCCAATTTTATTTTGTGTGTGCCAGCAGCATTAGCACACCTAAGAACAGTTAATCTTTGCTTGGCATCCTTGAAATCTGTTTGTGCCCTTTTGTTAGTTATGGTTAAGGTTTTTCTAGGAACATAACACCAGTACAGAGCTGTCTCATCAGCATTGTAAATCTGTTCAGGGCTAAGGTTTTCATCAGATATTATCTTAGCAAATTCATCAACGTAATTTTCAGTAGTTTCATGATCAGCAGAATCTTTTTCACCACACATTTTAAGATACTTGATTCCATGACGCTTTGTAAATTTTTGCAGCCAGCCTTCTGAATATTCACACTCACTTTCAATGTTCAATTCTTCATGGTATATTCTAGCTTGTTTCATGACCAACAACCCAGACAGTGGCATATCTTTACTTCTCCGTCATTGAATCCATTCAATCAATACATGATCAAGATCTTCATTTTTGGTCCTATGAAAGCTTTTCCTATTTTTCATTAATTCTTGGTTATCACTGTCACTGTAAAACTTCAGCAACTTGCCTTTCTGTTTCTTTATGTCATATATGGTGGTGGTTCCCACACCATACTCTTCTGTAAGATGTTTCACAGACACACCAGCATCAAGCTTCTGCAATAACTCCACTTTCTGAGCTATTGATAAAGACAGATGCTTCCTTTTCTTCTTCTCATTGTTACCCATAGGTATATCTTTGACTCTTTTGGACGTTTTCCAACACAATCTTTAAGTCACACAATATCAGGCAACAACAGAGGCATGTGTGATGATAGTTAAGGAGGTGGGCCTAGCAAATGACGGCTTCATGTTTGCTCACAGTTGGTTTTGTTGCAAATAGTCTTAATGCCAAATAGACAAATACTTTTGGGTTTTAAGGCATTTGCTGTTTTTGTCTTACTTTGGAATTGTAGAGTAGAGACTGTGGACCTGTATTACAGATACCATTTTAATAATGAAAAGAATGAGGCTTACTTAGACCCTTATTAAGGTTATATGGTTAATACTTATCTCTTCTGCTTAAATTTAGTCTCTTAAAATTTGATTGCTTTACTGAATAGAAGAATATTTTTTTTGGTCAGTAATGGGACTAGAACTCAGGGCTTAGGCACTGTCCCTGAGTTCTTCTGCTCAAGGCTAGTTTTCTACTACTCTGAGCTACAGCTTCACTTTCAGAACAATTTTTAATTGTCCACCCAGATGATTTGAGTTGAAATATGTGTAGTAAAGGAACCTGATACTATTGACTGTGTGTCTGACAGTCAGTGAAGTCCATGCTGGATAATATGGAGATGTCTTGGAAAGGAGGCTAAAGATCTTAAATTTATAGTCATTGAATGTATTTTTTCTCTTTTATAGCAATTCATCAGTTTGGTATCTATATGCTTTATTACGTATTGCTCCACAATGTGAAAAATGACAGACAAGGATTTGACTATCTACTTTGTGGTGATTATTTTGGTTTAAGCATCCCATGACTCAAAATTATTAATCTATTTCAGAATTGAAATTATTTTAGATATCCCAGACAAGAAATTTCCTTCAACTTAGAATTCAAGGAATTAAGGACTTAGTGTTTTAAGGACTTGGTTTTTGGGGTTGGACCTTATTTCTTAAATGTGTTCCTACTCAAAGGCCAGCTTCTTCCTACTCCTTCTCTTCTTCTCTTCATCATATTTGTTTAGATCTTTACCAAATATCTAATGTGACCTACTACAAAGTCTTTAGACTGTATATCCACTCCCAAATCACCTTCTCCTTTTCCATTAGGTACCAGAGCCATCCTTTGAGATAAGTCATCAATAAAAATGAGAAATTTATAAAAATCCAACCAGAGAGGAAAAGATCATATTTGTTGATGAGGTATGAACATATTGACATTATTTTCTGTGGTTGTCCTCTCCTACTAGATTGTAATGGTAAAATACTATCATTTATCTGATATTTTCTGTATGCCACATTAACACAAAGCTGTCATTAGGAAGCATCAGACTCAGCTGGACCCTAGTGGCTCACCTTGCTACTCAGAAAACTTAGATTTGAGGATCAAGATTTGAAGTCAACCCAGGGAGCAAAGTCTGTGAGACTTATTTCCAATTAATCACAGAAAAAGTTGAAGGTGGTGCTGTGGCTCAAGTGGTATAGTGGAAGCCTTGAGCAAAAACAGCACAGGGACAGTACCAGGCAGATTTCAAACCCGAGAATCATAAGAAAAGAGACATGTGGAAGGGTATCAATGTATGTGAATTAATGCACCTTCTATCTGGGAAATATCATGTTACCCTTTTATTAAATACAATTAAAAAAAAAAAGAAAAAAGAAAAAAAATCAGACTCTGCTCTAGCCCAGTGTCATGGACATTTAAATGACAGAGCCTAGAAGCCATTGGTCTTCTTGGCCATAAAAATCTTACTTATTATTGTCTCCTTACTTCAATATACTCTTGCTTTGAACAAACATTCTACATTCCTAATTCTTTCTTCTTATGATCCACCTTCCCCTTTTCTAAAAGAAAGGAACATTTTCACAAATCGGGAATTTTGTTATGGTACACTGTCCCAAAGAACAAGAATTTCTTGGCTGCTCATTAAAGGCACAATTCAAATGATTAATTTGGAGGCAGCTTCTTGGAATAATTAATTAAAGCACATAAAACCCCCTAATGTTTGCCTTTCTTATACAATTTTTCCAATGCTGGTTTAGAGCCAAGGCATTTTGGCCCTTGTTGGGATGCTCTGAATCAGAATGACTATAATTCTTCCTTTCTTAGGCTACAGTTAGAGAATGTAACGCTTGAAAAAGAGTTGCATGACAGTAAAATAAACACAACTAAAAAGTAAAAAGCAAAGCAAGCTGTGGTAGTACATTGGGGTTATCCTAATTCCTTGGGAGGCAAATGCAGGAGAATCACAAGTTGTAGGCCAGCCCAAGCAAAATTAGGGAGATCTTATCCACCCTCCCTCCCACTCGAAATAAAGAACAAAATATAAATTAAAGTGCCGGGGACATGGCCAGTGACAGCGTGCTTGCCTAGAACACACAATCACCAATATGGGAAAAAGCAATCAATAAATCAGTCAATCAATAGTGGTTCTGTCTAGTTATTTTTAAAATAGTCATCTTGCAATTTGCAACCGGCTCAAAGAAATGCACCTTTAAAAAAGACCAGATAACAATGGCATGAATTCTAATTACTCTTTACTGTGACCATGTTTCAGCAATATCAATCTTTTCAACTGGCAATATTTAGTGACATTTTTATAAGATATTTCCTAGGTTGATTTGGGGATATAACCTCATGTCTTTCATATATGAGTCTCTGATGTGATTCCCAGTATTAGGAGAAAAAAAAACAGGGTTATATTCTGTGTGTTCATATTCTGCCTCTGCTAAATACTGGGCATTCCAATGTATTTTTCAACTTGGTTCCACCTCCCCTTCCTTCCCTTCTGAAGTGAGAAAGGTAAACTAAATCTTGTCCCTAAAATTCTATACCTCTGTGACTTAAGGTGCATAAATATTCCCTCAGGTGACAAAAAAAATACACTTTCTCCTTTTCTTTCTTACTTTTCTCCTGTTTCTTTTTCCTAATATAAGAAAGGCCCTGTTTACATCCAGCAAAAACCATTTTTTAAGTACTTACTGAAATTGGCCCCAATATTTTACCATTATAGTAATTCAATGGCTTCTCTTAGCTAAAGTTACTCAGACTATTCAGGATATCATTACTTTCTTCAATAACTGAAATCTCAAATGTATATACTCAAAAGCATACACATTTAAAAAAAAGTAAGATGATACTAGTATGATCCTATTCTTCCTGAGGAAGCTAGAATCCTGAAATAGCTCACTGATATGAAACTGGAATAAACAGATTCACTACCAGTATTTGGTGGGTGTTAAAAGGATATGAATGGGTAGTCTACTAGCACCATCTGGTGCCATTTCCGAACTAATGCAACTAATCTGTAAAAAAGGCCATTTGGATTTTAAGTAGTTCAGTTTTGGTCATTTCAAATGGAAAGATCCACTGGGGGATACAGTTTTGCCCTTTTTTTTGGCCAGTCCCGGGGCTTGAACTCAGGGCCTGGGCACTGTCCTTGGACACTTTTTGCTCAAGGCTAGTGCTCTGCCAATTGAGCGCCACTTCCAGCTTTTTCTGTGTATGTGGGCTTCGTGCATGCTAGGCGAGCACGCTACCACTAGGCCATGATCCCGGACCCGTGATACAGTTTTACCTACAAATTTATGAGAAGTGAGGTTACATTTTTTGAAATGCTATTTTTTTCTTATTCTGTTTATAGTCATGAGTCTGTGTTGATTTGAGGAGAAATGAGATTGCTACATCATGGGAAAAAAAATCAAAGGGATAACTAACAGTCAATTGAATAGCTTCCTGAAAAGGTCAGAGTGGGAGAGAAAACCTCATGAGGATATTGTTTGCTACCTAGCAGTTAAGAGCTGTTTGGCAGCCAAGCAATTTGTTACCAGTTGAATAAGCATGCAACTTTTAGTACAGAAACCACAAGTGCTATTGTTATCACTGTTAGATCATAGTTGCCACTAATACTTGGCCTTGGGCTCATACAGGTGAAGGATGTCTACATACACTAAGACTTTGCTAAGCTCCCATTTGTATTGCTGTTATGGATTTCAATCTTATCAATAGTCCAGAATGCTCAAAGCCTTTGCAAGTGTTCTTGCAGAGAGATCCTTCACCATCAGAGGATGCTCAAGGTGAAATAGAAAAGAAAGCCCTAGCTACGGCACTCAGAAGGGTCTGGATGATAGAAAACTCATTTTTGATTACATGAATGCATGCATACACACATGCACATACCTGAAAAATACTGGTATGCAATGTTTGAAATGAGATAGCATAAAAGACAGCCCATAATATTACTCATTCAAGCAAAAGATTTTAATACCTAATGTATACAACAGTTATACTTAACTCATACTCTGAAACCAAATCCTATGTTGAACACTGTATACAAGGAGATCATCGAAGTTCTATGATATTTGTAAAACTTTATTCACTGAAAGGCTATTCATTGAAAAATTCCTATATGCCTAGCATGGTTATATGTACTAGAGATCGAATAACGAGCATGACAGATTAAAGTTTTGTCTTAGAAGGTATTATTGTGAAAGAGAAAAACATACCACAAACAAAACACAGGTAATTTAAGTGTTGGGCTCTAGGCTAAGTATAAGTTTGGTGTGCCCTAGAAAGATGGCCAATGATGCAGTCTCTATAGGCTCAAGAGCGAGGAGCCTTCTTTACTAAGGGGGTTGTGGGATCTTACAGCTACATATAGTAAGTGCTTAATAAATGTTTTCTTTGACACATTAAAAATTTTAAAAAAAGCTCAATACAAATCTGACAAGAGCATAACATAAATTGACTTCCTTTTTATTTCCTTATTTATTTTTGCAGTGGCTCAGAATTCAGAGCCTTGAGCCATGTCCCTTCCCTTTGTGCTTTTATTGTTTTGGGGTTGTTTTTTTTGACCAGTCTTGAGACTCGAACTCAGGGCCTGAACACTGTTCTTGGGCTTTGCCAAAGCTAGAGCTCTGTCACTTAAGGGACAGTACCACTTCTGGCTTTATGTGTGTGCATGCGTGTGTGTGTGTGTGTGTGTGTGCATGCGTGTGTGTGTGTGTGTGTGTGTGTGTGTGGTACCAAGGACTCAAACCCAGGTCTTTGTGCATGCTAGGCAAACAAGCACTCTACCACTAGGCCAAACTCCTGGCCCTCTTTCATTGTTTTTTTAAGACAGGATTTCCCACTTTTTGTTCTAAGAAAAAAGCTTTTTGCTCCCACTTTCGATCCAGTCTAGCCTTGGGTCATAATTGTCCTACCTACCCTACCTGTTTGTTGTAGCTGGGATTACAGATGCATAAATTGTTCTTTGAGAAAAGGTCTTGTGAACTTTTTCTATTTGGTCTAGCCTTGAACCAGGATCCTTGTATTTCTACCTATCATATAGGTGAAATTACAGGCATGAGCCACTTGGCTCATCCCTTTCTATTTACTTTCTATGGTCAAAGATATGTTTTTATTTTTCTTGATTTTTGAAACAAATTCTCACTACATAGCCCAAACTACCTTTCAATTCAAGATACTCCTGCCCCAGCTTCCTGAGTGTTGGAATTACAGGTATGTCCTGAATTACTTTGCTATGCTTTCTTCTATGTCTTTGTTGGGCAGAATCTCCTATGTCTAATTGAATTTAATGCCAACTCTTTGTTAAAGCATATTATATAGTACCATCTATGATCTAAGTTCTATCAATTTTAGTTCTCTTCTAGCTTAATCACTTTATCTGTACTTAAAGTCACACTAAAGTATGTATTTACAGATTTTGTGTTTGCTTGTTCTCTTTCCTCATTGCTTTCTATCTTTCTATTGCTTGGAATTGCTTTTCTGCAATTCAATGGCAAATACCATTATTCATTCTAGCCTATACACTACTAAAAACTCCTCACCGGTATGCTGTTTTTTGTTGTTGTTGTTGTTGTCGCTTTTTTGTTGTGTTGTTGTTTTTGGTTGTGGGACTTAAAACTCTGGGCCTGGGCGTTATCCCAGCTCAAGGCTACCACCCTATCCCTTGAGCCACAGTGCCACTTCTGGTTTTCAGGTGATTAACTGGAGATAGTCTTCCAGACTTCAGTGTCAGGGCTGGCTTTGAACCTTGATCCTAAGATCTCAGCCTTCTGAGTAGCTAGGATTACAGGTGTGAGTCACTGCACCAGGTTAGGCTATTTTTATTTATTTATTTATTTATTTTTTTTGCCAGTCCTGGGCTTGAGCTCAGGGCCTGAGCACTGTCCTTGGACTTTCTCAAGGCTAGAGCTCTACCACTTGAACCTCAGCACCATTTCTGGCTTTTTTCTATGTATGTGATACCGAGGAATTGAACCCGGGTCTTCATGAATGCTAGGCAAGCACTTTAACCACTAGGCCAAACTCCCAGCCCAGGCTAGGCTATTTTTAAATAAAAAATATTTTCTGAATGCCTGTTACATGGAAAGCACTGATTTAGACATCAGGGCAAGAATGGTCCATGACAGATATTCTAACTGACATAACAAATGGTCTCAATAAAATCAGCTACCACTATGAATAGCCACTACCATGTACCAGGATAGTACTCAATAAGTTATGTGTGCTATTTTAATTATCACAAGAAATTTATGAGACACACTTTATTGAAATGTCTGAGATTAAGTGTCTGAGATTATAGATTATTAAGTGTCTGACTTTATAGAAACTATCTTTAAGCTATACTCTTCTCCCAGTACTGTGGTCTCTAAGTGTTCAAGTGAAATGAAAAGTTGTACATCTTATACTTTAAATGAAATGCTAGTAGTGATTAAGCTTAATGAAAGGCATGTCAAAAGTTGAGAAAGCTAGGCCTCATGGGTCACATAGTTATCCAACTTGTGAATGAAAAAGAAGAAAAAGTTCTAGACAGCAAAAGTACTATTCCATTAAATACATAAATGCTAAGAAGATGAAAGAGCCTAACTGTAGATATAGAGAAAGTTTTAGTGGTCTATAGATAAGATTAAACCAGTCATATTATTCTGTTAAGCCCAGAGCAAGGCTCCAACTTTCAAGTTTCATGAAGGATGACAAAGGTTAGGAAGCTACAGAAGTAGAGTGTGAAGTTAGCAGAGGCTGGTTTATGAGGTTTAAGCGAAGCAGCAATCTTTATGATCTAAAGTGCAAGGAGAAATATCAAATGCCAATAGAGAAGCTGCAGCAAGTTTCCCAGAAAACTGAACTAAGATCGCCAAAGAAGATAGCTACACTAAACAACAGATTCTCAATGCAGACACAAAAGCTTCATATTGGAAGATGATGCCACATAAGACAGTTATACCGTGAGAAGTCACTGCTTGGTTTCAAGGCTTCAAAGGACAGGTTGACATTTGCAGGGCTGCAACTGAATCCACAATAGAACTGATGATTTAAAAGCAAAATCCTTTTAGCCAGGCACCAGTGGCTCATACCTAGCTATACAGGAGGCTGAGATATGAGGATTTTGTTTAAAGTCAGCCTTGGCAGGAGTAATTTCCAATTAATCACAGAAAAAGCCAAGCAAAAGGAGCTTAGGGACAATGCCCAGGCCCAGGACTGGCCAAAAAGAAAAATAGTCAGTAAGCCAGGCCAGTAAGAGGCTGAGTTCTGAGGATCATAGTTCAAAGCCAGCCTGGACAGAAAGTCCATAAGACTCTTATCTCCAATTAACCACCAGAAAACGAGAAGTGATACTGTGGCTCAGGTGATAAAGCAACAGCCTTGAGATGAAGAGTTCAGGGACAGTGCCCAGGCCCAGAGTTCAAGTCCCATTACTGACCAAAAAAGAAAAAAGTAGACACCTTTCTGGAAATTATACTGCCCTTATGAATTATACCAAAGTGGGGCTGTGGCTCCAGGGGCAGGGTGGTAGCTTTGAGCTGAAGAACTCAGGGGCAATGCCCAGGCCCAGAATTCAAGACTCATGACCAACCAAAAAAAACAACCAAAATAAGATTTATACCAAACTTACACTCCCTGAGCTATACAAAAGGAAATGTAAAGTCTGAATGACAGTACATTTGTTTATAATGTAGTTTACCAGTGATTTTTAAGCCCATTGATGAGACTTTGCCTTTCTAGGAGGGAGAGAATTAAAAAATTAGAAATATATATTTCTTTTCATGTTACTGCTCATCAGTAGTGCAACTGGTTACACATGAATTCTGATGGAGATGTATGAGATTGTTTATTTATATCTGATCACACAAATACCCATTTTGCAGTCTATTAACCAAGGCAAGACTTCATACTATAGCAGTATAAAATTTCTATAGTAAATTTCACCCATAGTAAATATGGGTAAAAATGTTATCAAAGCAATCAGCACATTGATTAGTCAGCAGCCATCAATAACAAGGTAAGATCTTTCTACCAGTATAAAAATTGTAACTTACTGAAGGTTCAGATGATGGTTAGAATTTTTCAGTAACAAAGTATTTTTGTGTGTGTGTGCCAGTCCTGGGCTTGTGCTCAGAGCCTGATCCCTGTCCATAGACTTTCTCAATGCTAGAGCTCTACCACTTGAACCTCAGAACCACTTCTGGCTTTTTTCTATGTATGTGGTACTGAGGAATTGAACCCTGGTCTTCATGCATGCTAGGCAAGCACTCTACCACTAGGCCAAACTCCCAGCCCAAACAAAGTATAATATAATATAATATAAATATAATAATATTGCACACTATAGCATAAATATAACTTTTAAACCAAATATAACCCCTGCCCCTGTTCTGGGGTTCGAACTTAGGGCACAGACAGGATGATTTATTTGAAATAGGGACTAAATCATAAGCATTTGGGGCTTATATTTCTAAGGAAAAACTCAGTGGTTTTGGAAATGGAAAAAAAATACCTCTGAAATCTGTTCTTTGCTCTATATCTCCTTTATATCTCCTCTGTCAAGTCCACATTGTCACCATCTCTTGCTGGGATAGCTTCAATAGCTTTCTAATAGATTCAACAGCATTCTCCTTGACTGCTTCTAATATCTTCTCCAGAAGACAAGCCTTTCAAAAAAAGTACAGAAGGTATTGTATTCATCCTTAACATAGTCCACATACTTCATAAAATACAAATCAATAACTTGGCTAAGTAAAGCAAAGATTAGGATTTTATTCATTCCCCCCCCCTTCCTATATTAGAGAAAGCTCAGTTATTTTAAAAAGTTGAATAGGGGCCTGGAGTTTGACCTAGGGGTAGAGTGCTTGCCTAGCATGCACAAAGACCGGAAGTGTTGCACAAAGTGGTGCTGTGGTTCAAGTAGTAGAGCTGTACCCTTGAAAAAGCCCAAGGACAGTACTCAGGCCCTGAATTCAAGCCCCAGGACTGGCAAAATAAAATAAATAAATAAATAAAATAAAAAGTTGAATAATTCAATAAACACCATTGTATCTTTCAACTGCTTTCATCAATTATTAATATTTTGCCACATTTCGTTTCTAGTTTGTTATCTTTATTGAATCTTTTAAATTGCAGTGACTCTACTGCTAAATAAAACTGTAACTATACTTCAAAGCAAAACATTCTGCCATAGAATCCAAAATCCACTGCCATGTAAAACTTAGTTTTACATTTAGTTTTATATATACATAGATATATTAAATTTACACACATAAGTAATTTTCACATGACAGATAGGATGTTTTCTTCTGTACTACATAGTTTTTATAACATATTACTTTTGTGATCCTAAAATGTGTGAGGATTTTTCCTTATAAGCAGATATACAGCAATTCTACAGCAGACATCAGATGTCCTCTAACTAAATTCTGACACTGTTCTATCACAGGATGAGGGCTTGGTCCCTGAAGGTTAATCATCTCCTACCTTATACCCAACTGCAAGGTTAGGCCTCCAGAATTCATGACTGACAAACTACAATTGAAGTTCTTATTATTTCCTTCAAAGGTTTGCTTATTTTGATTATAGTGAATCACAAAACTTAGGCAAACTTACATTGATGAACTTATTATAAAATATACTTTAAAGGATATAAATAAGCCGCTAGATTTACACATTCATGTGTGAGGTGGAAGGGTTTTCACGACATATGCTACCTAGCCTAACAGCATATGAATGAGGTTGTTGTTTTGTTTTTGTTTTTGTTTTTTGTGGGTAATGGGCCCTGAACTCAGCTTGGGCGCTGTCCCTGAGCTCTATAGCTCAAGGTTTCGCCCAATCCTTGAGTAAAGCCAAGACCCGCTTCCCATTTTCTGAAGGTTAACTGGAGATAACAGTCTCAGGTCCTTTTGTGCTCAGCTGGCTTTGAATCTTGATCCACAGATTTCAGCCTTGGGGAGTGGCTAGGATTACAGGTGTGAGCTATCATGGCTTGAATGAGTTTTTGTTCACCTTCCAACAAGCTTTCACTGATTAAGAATGGTGAGGGAAAAGATTCAAAGGTGGTTCCTTTGTCTTCAGTGACAGGGTAGATACATGGTTACACCATATATTGAGATTTCTAAAAGAGATTAAGAAGGAAAGAGTTTGGGACTTGCCACAAAAATCTGGAATCACAAAGCGAACATGCTCAGAGATACCTGTTCCACATTCATTTGAAGGTGTTAGTGGGTATTGGCATATTCCATAGATTTGAAGTAGATGTCTGGAGAGAATAAGAAATTTAGATAGCAACAGTTTAAAGAAGTTATTTCAATCATTAAGTATTAATAAGGCTTCAAGCTGTCAAGGGGAAAACCATGCAAGTGACAAAAAGAAGGTTCAGTACTCTGAAAATTCCTTTAAGAGCTTGGGTACATGAGAAAGAAAAGGAGACTAAGATGGGGAACTAGTTAGATTACAAGCACAAAAAAGGAGTGGAAATCCAGCAGTCAAAGATATTTCAAGGCCAACATATTTGTGTGGATAAGACATTTAACAGCTGAATGCTGCTAGGAACTGGAAAAAAATGAAAATCCATTGGATTTTTGGTATCTTCCTTCTTCTGTGCCTGGTATAAAGTTCCCTCTATTCATTTCCTAATGAAACTTGAAAATACAGATCAACATTTGTTCACTTTTCTCATTTTTATTTTTCTTTTTTTGCCAATCCTGGACCTGGAACTCAGGACCTGAGCACTGTCCTTGGGCTTTTTCAAGGCTAGCACTCTATCACTTAAGCCACAGCACTACTTCTGGCTTTTTCTGTATATGTGATGAGAAGCCTAAATTAATTTTGAAGTTTGATCAACTTCAGTAAAAGTTATTTTTAAGCAGGCCCCGCCAGAAGGTCACTCTGAACTAGTTCTAAACCAGCAGAGATAGATAGCAACTTCAAGGTTGTTTGCCCAGGGCAGGATGACCACTGACCCACAAGTGATGCTTACCCAGGACAGAAGGTCCCATAGGTGAAGTCTGCCCAGGGCAGGATGACCCACAGGTGATGTTTGCCTAGGGCAAGATGTCCCTAACCAATCAGTTTAAAGTACCCAGTCCTTTTGATTTAGTCAATAATTCTTTTTTTCTTCCCCGCTTTATGATATTATGTTTTAGAGTTGTTCTGTGACCTTCCTGCAGTATGTAATGGATTGCTACAAGATGCTATGATGTATGCAAAGCCCTTGCCTTCCTCAATGAAGTGTATAAACAGTGCTGTAACTCTGGGCTCAGAGATCTCAGCGTCACCAGTTGTAGCCGTGTACTTGGGAGCCCAGACTCGAGCTTGCACTAAAGACTCCTTTGCTTTTACATTGGTTCTGGTCTCTGGTGGTCTTTTGGGTAAGGATTCTGAATTCAAGCATTACCCAGTCAGAAACTTTGCCTGTTTGTCTTTTAAAATTGTTTAGGTAATCAAATGTCAAGAGAAAGGACAGAAAAACTTAGGATAGTCCTGTGAGCCTATCTTTGGGGGTGAGAGGTGAACTGGCAAAAGTGCAGCTCTGGGTTTCCATGCTGGGACAGGCCCTAGGGAGGGTCCACGCATGGTGAAAGAAGTAAGCTGGCACAAAGGCTGTTCATCTAAACCTAGTCAGATGGGCAGAGTGGACCATCTTCATCCTATCTCTTCCTTGCAGACTGACACTGGAAATCGGAAGGTAAAATATGGGTGATGTAATTAGTATTAAACTGCCCCCTAAAATGTGTTAAATTGGGGAAATGATTTTAAAAGAATGTTTTGTGAAGCCTAAATTAATTTAGAAGTTCAATGAACTTCAGTAAAAAGTTATTTTTAAGCAGGCTCCGCCAGAAGGTCACTCAGACCTCACCGGAAGGTCACTCCGAACTAATTTTAAACCAGGAGAGACAGCAGTTTCAAAGAAAATAATAATTACAGACTACTCCCTGTGTAAAAGCCACCTCCAGAGATTTAAGGCTCCAGGATAAAATAACTGGGCAGGAACTTGTCAGTCATCTGTAATAGTGGGTAGTTCACAATCCTAAACCCCCTCCCCTCATTTGCTCAAAGCCCTGACTAAGCGAATTTTTGTTGACACCAGCCACAAATTCTGGAAAGAAGTTTGTGGACCTGAGACTGTGTCCTTCTGATCTGTATATAGGCCTATATAGGTAACTTAGGCATTGTTAGGGCTGCAGAGATTAATTCCTCAGACAATCAAGAAAATGCCTTTGCAAATGGGTTCTAAGTAAGCTACACTATTGTAGCAAAAAAAAAAAAAAAGCTTGTGCAATTGTTAAATGTTTTATATAATCTTCAGTTTGGAGTAAAATATTGCTCCTGAAATGTAATCCTGGCAAGCCCCTTGGTAAAATAGGCTAAACTTTTAGGGTCCCTGGCTAGGTATAGAGACAACACCCCTGAGTCAGCTTGAAGAAGTCACAGAAGATGGATCTTCGCCAATCAACCCTCCCCCCCTTTAAGATGAAGGGACCAGAGTCATTTTTGGAAAGTGTGACAGGATAAATTAGAGGCATGGGAAACAGTAGTAACAGATGTGCAAGAGTAGAGACTGCACTTATGGAAAATGATTACAGGTTCAAGTCTTCTATGCCTGGCTAGAAAATCCTAGCCTCATTTAAAGGAAATCTGGTTACTAAAAGTCACCCTGGTAGTACTTTGGAATCTTAGTCCTATATTCTCCTAAAAACCAATGGGGTGCCAGCAAGCAAAAACAAGTGTGCTCAGGTAAAGCAACCAGGAAATCATTGGGAGACTTCACCAAAGTCGGGCCTTAGGTTAAGCTTCTTTAACCAGTCTGTGCAGAAATTTGCAGATGACCCAGCAGGGGGTGTGACATTCCATTGGAGCTGCTGAGAGACAAGACAGCTGCTACACATCCTGTCCTGCCCGACTCTACTGCCCTACAGCTGCTTCATTGATTGCTTTGAAAACCTTGGTGGTAGGGCATTCTATCTGTGCTAAATTCAAAGTCTCCTAGCTTTTTGCAGCTATCATGGTGACTCTGGCTGGATAAAGGGAATTTTATGAATTCGAGCATTACAGTGGTACTGAGGAATTGAACCCAGGGCTTCATGTATGCCAGGAAAGCAATCTACTGCTAGGCCATGCTCCCAGCCCTTGTTCATGTTTTCAATAGTCTTACAGCTCTAAGAACAATTCCTTCAAACTACTTACAGCTGTAATTTCTCCAATTATTTGTACTCTAATTGTCTCCTTCATAAGAAAATGAATAACTTGATAAATATTCACCCTTTTCTATTGTCTCTACTTCCAATGATACAGAAGATTTTTTAAACAAATACTTGTCAAATAAACTTGCAAATGCTTCAGAGCTGGGAAATTAGTGAGAATTAGTAAAAGCAGTAAGACATGGTGAGGTATAACAGACAGGATAGATTCAACAATAAAGTATTGTCTGACAAGACATGAAAAAGGGTATCAATGTATGTGAAATAATGCACCTATCTGGTGAATATAATGTAACCCTTCTATTAATTACAATAAAAATATATGAAAAAAAAAGTATTGTCTAAAGGAGACATGAAGACTTCGATATGACATTCACTAAAGAAAAGACTTCATTTCTGGCGTGAGTGTACAAGTACAAACACACATGTATTTCCAGCAGACAAAAGAGACTAGTACAGGAATATCCTGAGTTGGCATCTAACTTGAGCTATTATGACCAAAACTTGGTCAAAAAAGATAATAGCAAAATTCAGCTATTCAGGGAGATGAGACCTGAGCATCTTCCTTGGAAGCCAGTGGCTCCTTCCTTCCCCCAAACCAAGAGACTCTTATCTCTGAGCCAGAGGTGGAGGTGAGGCTCAAGTGGTAGAGAAAGGGGATAGGAGAAGGATGGACAAGGGAGAGCTCTGTAGAAGTCCCTTATGCAAGCTCAGCTCCAGAACATGCACAACACACACACACACACACGCACAAGCACGCACCAAAACAAACAAACAAAAAAACCCTTAAGTTTCGGTTTGAAGTTTCTATCTTAACTTTCCTTCTACATGTTCATTTTTTTTTTCAGTTCATTTGTCTCGCAGCTCCACATTCTCCTTTTCTATTGTAAACTATAGTTCACCTCAAAGTTGATTATTTTGTGTAGAAAGAAGACAAATGAGACAGTGATTATTTTAGCGATGGAAAAGGAAGCTGATGGGACAAGCCAACACAAGATGATAAGCTCATCAAACTAGATGTTGTTCCCCCCCCACCCCCCAAAATTGCTTAGAATCGAGTAAAAAGTTGAAAATAAGACCACATATACGAGGAAGAGCCCTGAAACTCTTGAGATGAATTGAAATCCTTGTTCTACGTGCCTTTCTGCTCATAACGTTGCAAACTCAAGTTTCCTCAGAATTAATAAAATGGGATGCTAACAGTAGCCATCCCGGAAGGACCAGTGACATACCCTTTAGCAAGTGAGTAACGGCACAAGGCAAATATTCAATTGATGTTCTTTTTCTTTAAAATAAACAGCAAAGGGAGACAGCCTAAGTTGCAAATACTTGTCATATGAATGCACGTAGTTAGTAGTATCACAGTAAATGGGAAGATTACTTTGAAAAAGATTAAAAGCACCGACACTTACACTCTGGGACCCTGCAAAGACCTTGACTGTGACAAAAAACAAAAACCCAAAACTATAACAGCATAACAGCGTGCGGCGGTGGCTTCTCTGTACTTTTGGAAAGGCAAAAGAGAAAGGAGAAAGAGAAGACACCGGTTTGTTCCACGAGGGCCCCGGCTGACGACGGGTCGGATCCCCAGCGAGGGCCCGGGATGCACCAATTCCGGAACCAGAGGTCTTTTCCAGCCCTGCGGGGACAGAAAGCGGAGGTGACAAGTTCTAACGCCAGTCCTAGAAAGGTCCCTGGGAGAGTCGCAGCCTCACCTCTGAGCCCCAGTGCCGTCCTACCAGGCAAGGGGATGGAATCTCCGACGCCCAAGCAACCAACAGAGGACTACACCTCCGCGGTGATTGGGGGAAGCTCCACCCTCCGAATCCGGCCCGCCCCTCCAGCCCGGAGCTGCCCTCATTGGTTGACTGGCGGCCTAAGTCCCACCTCCCTGCCGGGTTTGAATGCTTTTTCCGGCAGTCGCCCGCGGCGCCAGTCCCCGGGCCCTTCCAGTTCGCTCGGGGAAAGCTCCGCCTACTCCCAGGGTTCAGCGCGCGCCCGGCCGCCATTGTTTGAATTTGAAAACGGGAACACCTCGGCGAGGCCTCGGCGGCGGCGCTGCAGGGGACGTTCCAGGTGAGGAGGGGGTGACCCTCGTGAGCTGGCTGTGCAGTAGGTGGGGTGCCCGGCACGCTCGGCCCGAGGCTGGCGGAAGCGGCCGCGGCATTGTCAGCGTTTTCTGACTGGGGGGCGGGGTTCGTGACTCCCTTCAAGCCTGAGCTTGGGCGCTGCGCCGGCGGGGCGCGGCGTGGACCGAGCCCCCGACTGCTTTGGGGTTAACCCCAACCTCCCCGCCGGCTTACGAGTTCAGGGCTCTTCAGTGTCGAGAGCTAAACGAATGGGGGCTGTCCATTCGTGTCGTACCCGCTCCAGACGGGCGATTGTGTTTTATTCTAGCCAGGGACCTATCTTTCCTTCCTACCTAACCCCGGGGTCATTTGCACAGCACTGGCTTGTACATTCTCTGAGCATTTACCTTTAGGTGTGGAGATTTGAGGCTAACTCGCTCGTGAGAATGGCGTGAGGCGTGGTTCCACATTAATTTAAGACCTGCGATGGAATGTGACCACGCCTGAAATCCCCACCACCCTGGAGTTGGAGTTGGTGGAGGGAAGCCAAAAATAGGAGGATCCAAGTTAGAAGCCTGCGGGCAGCCGTGGGAGACTTATCTGATACTTAAAAAAAAAGAAAGAAACTGAAAGCAAAATGCCTAGGGTTTTGACTCAAATTGTAGCCCTTGCAAGATGAAGACCCTGAGTTTTAATTCCCTGTAACTCCATGTCCCCAATAACTCCCAGAACAAGCAACAGCAAGAAAAGCACCACTGATGCATCCTGTACTGGTTCATTTATTTATTGGGTTTTTTGGACAGAATTCAGAACCTTAAACTGTTATGCCCAAGTCTCAGGACGACCACCAAGAGAGCACCGAGAGTCAGACATGCAAAATGCAAAAGCTAGCCCCGGGCCTCTGTCCTACACTCATACAGTGGGAGCCTAGGAGGAAGCCTGGAACAACTTTTCTACAGGGCTTTTAAAGGCAAAGACTACAGATTTACATTAGAACAGCAATCAGCTTTTGGAGTGTGATTAGGTAGGGGTTAGGGATAGTTCAGGGCAGTGGGAGCTAAAACAAGTGCCATCCCTTGAATTTACGCTTCTGCTTTAGAAAACAAATGCCATCCCTTGAATTTACACCAGTTCTGGTTAATTTTAACACAGACAGGTCAGTTCCTGGGACTAAATGGCACCACAATTCTGTTTCTTTATGTGCACTTTTGGGTCACTCATAGTTTACATAAACAACAAGATGGTTGCTGCTTCAGAATGGGGGCGCTTTTTTAGCTCTTCAAAACAATTTAGGCAAGTGTCGGCCAGGTATTCTTTAAAGTGTATTCATCTACATTCTTTCATTCACTTCTTACTTGCACTTGGAAAGCTTGAATCTGAGTTAAAAGCGTTTGTGCTGTTTTTCTGGTGTAGGTATTGGGGGCTCAGTCTCAGTATTTGGAGCTCTTAGCCTTTTCACTGAAGCTAGCACTCTTTCACTTGAGTCAGACCTCCTCTAGTAAATTGGAGATAAGAATCTCTTGGATTGGTCTGTGTTCAGGCTGGCTTCTTAGCCTCCTGAGTTGCTATCATTACAGGTGTTGTTATGGGAGCAGGAGGAAGGGATTCCACATCTTTCCAGGTGGGAATTCCATGTCCCACCAGAGTCCACCACACAGAGACAGTCTCATACAAAAAGGTGAATTTATTGGGGAAGTAGATGTTGAATTGAGGGGTCAGGGACACAGTGCAGACTCAGGAGCTCACACTGTGACCCCAAGCAGCTCTCACTCTGGGTTTTCTGTTCTTTTTTTCTTTTTTCTTTTTATTGCCAGTCCTAGGCTTGAGCTCAGTGCCTGAGCAGTGTCCCTGGACTTTCTCAAGGCTGGAGCTCTACCACTTGAGCCTCAGCACCACTTCTGGCTTTTTTTTCTTTTTTTTTCTATATATGTGGTACTGAGAAATCGAACCCCGGTCTTCGTGCATGCTAGGCAAACACTCTACCACTAGGCCAAACTTCCGGCCCCAAAGGACCAGAAACTTTTTTTTTTTTTTTTACCGTCCTGGGCTTGAGCCTCAGGGCCTGAGCACTGTCTTTGGAGTTTCTCAAGTCTAAAGCTCTATCACTTGAGCCATAGCACCACTTCTGGCATTTTTTTCTGTGTACGTGGTACCGAGGAATCGAATCCAGGTCTTTGTGAATGCTAGGCAAGCACTCTACTACTAGGTCAAACTCCAGCCCCTCACACTGCGTTTTTAAGGGCAAAACCCATGGGGTCTAACCTGGCTGCACACAGGTGGTCAATGGGATAGTTACATACACAGAGGGATCATAGCCAGCCCCAGCCACAGGCAGATAGCCAATAGGGTTACAGTGTTTGAATTTACCTATTACCTTAGTTGGAGTTGACATGCAAATTGGGCAGGTCTCCACACAAAGGAGGCCCCCCCCACAAGTGGATATCCCTCCTCATGGGAGTGGGGATAAGGTTGTCCCTCGCTAGAAGGGCAAAGGTGGCTGGGCTGCTTTATCACTGTTGACCTTCTACAATAGGGAGGGGAACTCTTAGCGCATTCATCATGGTGTCAGTCTTTGCTTCCCTTAATGGTGTGAGCCACCAGCTCAGCTGTAGTATTCTTTAAAGGATGTTAAAAAACTAAAATAACTTATGGTTGTAACTTACTTTATAATCTTTGATATCTGAGAGGCTTTCAGGTTGATAGTAAACATTTCATATTGTCTTATAGATTCTTATGAAATGGATGGATCCACCTATGGATTAATCATATGCATTATATTAGGCTGTATTGATTATTACTTAATTCAGAGTCTACATGTATAATTTGGTCATTTGTCCTTTCCATTGGTCATTATGTTATAAATGAAGCAGTGTCCTATTTTCCTTCTCTGAAGACTGGTTGTTTGGGGAAAACAGGGGGCTGTCTGTATTATACACTTTTAAAGTTAGAGCTGGCATATATGCTGACTTGTTAAGCTTGTCCTGTTGCTGCTGTTCTTACAGAATGGAATGTAATTTGAATCAAGATGGGGTGCCTAGACCATCGTATGTTTGTAGTGCTGACCCAGTTGCAAGGCCTTTGGAAATAAATTTTGATGGCATTAAGCTTGATCTCTCTCATGAATTTTCCTTAGCTGCATCAAACACTCAAGTAAGTACAATGAAACAAAAATATTATGTTGATTGTCATCAAGTGGAAATGTAGGCATGTCATTAGATACAAATTCTTAAGCTTTCTAGACTTAAGGCAAACTTGGATCTCAGTAAATTTTCCATGGAGTGCTAGGTCAAAAGAAATACATAAGTTATGTTTCAAGTTTTGGGTCTAAACTTGGTATCTGTACCTTCATTTGGTAACCATTTGAGAAAAAAAATTAAATAAAAAGTAAGTAGATAAATAAATAAAATTGCATTCCTTGATGGTTGTACTTACTAATAGGATAGTCCTGTGATATTTTTATGATGATACTTTATTGTGGTAGAATGGAACCTGCAACATCTCAAGGTAAGTCTTTACAACTAGTGTGTGTGTGTGTGTGTGTGTGTGTGTGTGTGTGTGTGTGTGTGTGTGCTGGTCTGGGGCTTGAACTTAGGGGCCGTCCCTTAGCTTTTTTACTTAATGCTGGAAATCTACCAGTTGAGCTAAAGCACTTCTTTTTGTTGGTTAACTAGGGATAAGAGTCTGTATGGACTTTCCTGCCTGGCTTTGAACCATGGTCTTCATGTATCAGCTTCATGAGCATCTAGAATTGCAGGCATGAGCCACTGGCACTCACCTTTAGTTGTATTTAGCTACAAAAAAAACAAAACAAAACAAAACAAAAAACAGTTTCCCAATTACTCTATCTGGAAATTTCCACATCTTATCCAGCAATCTTATGTTTAGAACTTCTTAGCCTAATAGCGCTAACAGCCTAGAAACTGTTAAAAATGAAGTCATTCAAAGCCATGTAGGTGGGTGGAGTTAGGATAGTAAACAAGACCCAAAACTTTAGGAGAACTTCCTTCTAGATAAGTGGATAATCACGTGTCACAAATCTCAAATTTTCGGGGATGATGAATTTTACAATGTATTATGCCTCAGTCTTTGGCCAAGGATCCTTCTAAAGGTGTCACTTCTTAAATTCACTTTGACTCAGGAAGGCCAAACTATCTAATACAGTTGAGAGACAGCTTTAAGGAGGCACTAGTTAGGGGGCTCTGCAGTTTGGACCTTAGGAGTCCTTCTTTATTTTGCCCTCCTCTCCCTCTCTACTCTACCCTTGTTTCCCCTCCCCTCACAAAATGCAGTGTTCATTATTATGTGAAGACTAAGGTTCTGTTCTGCCCACACTCTCCGGGTGTGGGACTCCACACCTGGACCCAGTTATCCTAAAGTAACTGAGTAGCCAACCCAGGCTAGAGGCCAGGCCAGAGTAACATAAAGAGGATGACCAGCTTGCACTCTGAAGAAGGTTCCTTATTTCCTTTCTTCAAGGAGCCTAAGAGGCCCTGGTTAGACTAGGCTCTGAGCAGCATTGCCAACTGTGGGAATGGCAGGTGTAGAGATGGGGAAGCTCAAGTTGCATACCTAAGCATAAATCCAGAGCTATTGAGATTTTTCTTTCCTTTCCATTTCCTTTTTCTTCTTTTCCCTTTTTCTTTTTGTCAGTCCTGGGGGCTTGAACTCAATGCCTGCATACTGTCCCTGAGACTCTTTGTGCTTAAGCTAGGACTCTACAACTTGGACCATATTGTGACTTCTGGCTTTTTCTGAGTAGTTTGTTGGAGATAAGTTTCATGCTTGGACTGGCTTTGAACCACATCCTCATATTTCAGCCTCCTGAGCAGCTAGGATTACAAGTGTGAGCCGCTGGTGTCTATCAGGATTTTCTATTTATGTATCAATTTTCAGTTAAGGTTGCTTGTCTTCTAAAAAAATTTTATTGACTTTAAGTAATTGTGCAAAGGAAGTACCATATTACAAAGCAGTTTATGAATACAGAGCTTCTTGATCAATATACTTTTCAAGTAGTTCTTTTTTTAATCTTTTTTTTTAAACTTAAGACTTTGCATTTAAAATTACTTTTAAGAGTAAGATAAGCTCATTTTCACCTCAGTGAAAGCAGAGACTTAAAAATTCTCTCTGTGATAATCAGATACGAAGATGGGAATTTTATGGAAAAAGGCCTTTTGCAAACTTTATATGTAAATGTAGTAGGTAGAAGAGACAGACTCTTGTGGTGTACTTTAATTCTTTTAAAAAACAAATTTTGTTTTGGGTCTTTCTTTAATCTTGCAAAATGGTTAAAATTACAGAGCTGCAGATCTGTAATTCCTGTACTTGTGACTCTAAAGTAGGATGATAGAAAGTTTAAGGTCAAGCCAGGCATACTGCCTCATGCCTGTAATCCTAGCTACACTGGAGGCTGAGTTCTGAGGACCAAGATTCAAAGCCAGCCCAACACAAAAAGACCTGAGACTATGGGAAGTAGGGCTTGGCTCAAGGGTAGGGTGGTAGCCTTGAGCTCAAGAGTTCAGGGACAGCACCCAGGCCAAGTTCAAGCCCCATGATCCACCAAAAAAAAAAAAAAGTAAGTTAGTTTAAGGTCAGTTACACTGTTCACTTAGAAATAATCTCTCCCAGGTAATAATCAGCCATATTAAAGAAAGATAATCTCAGAAAAGCCATATTTTAACAAAAGGTAATTTCTTCTTTAGGAAAACAATTTGCCACCAAGAGACTGTCTGCAAGTTTATCTTCGAATAAGACCATTTACACAGTCAGAAAAAGAACATGAGTCTGAGGTTTGTGTTGAATTTAACTGGATTTTAGTATTTTTCTCTGATTAAACAGAAAGTGCCATTTACTGGAGTTTTTGTTCTAGGGCTGTGTGCATGTTCTGGACTCAAAGACTGTTCTGTTGAGAGAACAGTCGGTTCTTAGCCGGTTAAATGAGAAAAATTCTGGACAGGTGGTACAGAAATTCACTTTTTCCAAGGTGAGTACCTTGTGAGGTGACTACCTTATGAAGTAGCTACCTTGTGAGGCTGAATTTGGGGGGATGGGTGGAGGGTTATTGGGGATTGAACACAGGACTTTGTATTTGAAAAGCCCATGCTCTTACCACAGCAGTGCACCTTTCCCCGGCTCCCTATGCCAACCCAATTCTTCTGTTTGTTTTATGAGCCTTGGCTTAGGCTATATTGCTTTATAATCGTGTATAATGAACAATAATTTGTGCTTATTGAACTTAGATATTTGGTACAGGTTTTTTTTTTTTAAGAGTAAAACTCATTTCATGTCTATAAATACATACTTGGAAGTAAGACACTGCGCTTTTTTTAATTTGAAGAATTTTTTTTAAAAAAGTGGATCAAAATTGGATTGGCTCAGTGAGTGAGATTTCTGTCTTGAAAACTTGCTAGATTGATAGTTACACATTAAGTGTATTTTTGGTAGTGAAAATATAGTAGCTCCTTTGAAAATTAAGTTTTGTGAAACTAATGGGTAAAATCTGAGCCATGAGAGATAGGATGAGGCTCACTCATTTGAATGCTAACTTGAACTAAAAAGACATGTCTTGAAAATGCTTCCTTAGGTTTTTGGACCAACAACTTCCCAGAAAGAATTCTTTCAGGGTTGTATTATGCAGCCAGTAAAAGATCTCTTAAAAGGACAGAGTCGGCTGATTTTTACGTATGGACTAACTAATTCAGGAAAAACATACACATTTCAAGGTAAATATTTTGGCTAGAAAAGAAAAAGAAACAAAAAGCAATAGTAGGGACTCAGTATTATCTTAATTATATATAGTTCATTTCCTATTATCTGGTATGTATTTTCTCTGTTTTGAGTGAATTGGTTATATTAAATCTCCATTGCTCAATGTGTGTGTGTGAGAGTGTGTGTGTCTGTGTGTGTGTATGTGTGTGTGTGTTTTTTTTTTTTTTTTTTTGCCAGTCCTGGGTTTGGGCTCAGGGCCTGAGCACTGTCCTTGGACTTTCTCAAGGCTTAGCACTCTACCACTTGAGCCTCAGCACCACTTCCAGCTTTTTTCTATGTATGTGGTTCCGAGGAATCAAACCCGGGTCTTCATGCATGCTAGGCAAGCACTCTCCCACTAGGCCAAACTCCTGGCCCTTGTGTGTGTGTTTTTTAAGTCAAGTAATATATCACATAAACCATATCCCCAGACTTTGTGGATTTTACCTTATATATATGGTAGAGAATAAGAGAAAAACAGAATGTGTGTGATACATAGAATTAATCATGGATGAAAAGTGAGACATTATGTTTCACTTTATGTTGCTACTTTCCTACTGTTCTGAGAGAATATAACATAATAATTCTTTTGTAGGTACAGAAGAGAATATTGGCATTCTGCCTAGAACTTTGAATATACTGTTTGATAGTCTTCAGGAGAGATTGTATGTCAAGATGAACCTAAAACCACATAGATCCAGAGAGTACTTAAGGTTATCTCCAGACCAAGAAAAAGAAGAAGGTTCTAGCAAAAGTGCCTTACTTCGACAAATTAAAGAGGTATGGAAGTATTTTATTTTTTTATTTTTATTTTTTTAATGAGGCATTTTCTTTCTTACACCTTTTTTTTCATTTTTTAAAATTGTAATTAGTAGAGGGGTTACAGTTATATTCATCAGATAGAATGAACATTACTTCACACACATTGATACCCCTTCTCATATTTTTGTCCCCTTCTTCTCCCCTCAGCCCCTCCCCTCCTCTTGTTTTCCCCCTTTCTCCCTTAACTTTCCTATTTCAAATAAACAAGTAGACTTATATACAATAATATCAGATTATAAGATAAGATACTGTAACAATATGAGAATAACCAAGGGACAACAAAAGTCACGAGAAATTACATAGTACATTAAGAACAACATTCACTCATTATATAGCTCTTGTTTTCATATCCTGGGGGTCCTTTCTTTCAGCCTCATCCTATATGGCCTTATGTATCTAGGTTTTGACCTATTGGAACCCTCTGCTAGGAGAGTCCAAGATTTGTACTAATTATTACAAATGAGAGAAACCACAGCCTGTGTTCCTTTGGGTCTGGCTTACTTCACTTAATATGATTTTTTCCAAGTCTTTCCATTTCCTTACAAATGGGCCAAGGCCATTCTTTCTGATGGCAGCATAGAATTCCATTGTGTATAAATACCACATCTTGTTGATCCAGTCATCTCAGTGGCATCTGGGTTGGTTCCATATCTTTGCTATGGTAAATAGTGCTGCAAAGTATACCATTGTTCTAGTGGATTTAGTATATCCTGTTTCTGGGCAATTGGGTAAATGCCAAGTAGTGGAATTGCTGGATCATAGAGGAGCTCTATGTTTAGTGTTCTGAGGAACTGCCACACTGCTTTCCAGAGTAGTTGAATGAGTTTATATTTCCACCAACAGTGTAGTAGTGATCCCTCCTAGCCACATCCCCACCAGCATTTGTTAATATAAGATTTTTTGATAATGGCCATTCTACCTGGAGTGAGGTGGAATCTTAGCGTTGTATTGATTTGCTTTTTTTTTTTTTTTTTTTTTTTTGCCAGTCCTGGGCTTAGGCTCAGGGCATGAATTTGTTGTGTTTCTGGGTCTTTATTAAGAAAGTTTCAACCTCTTCCAAGGAGTCCTAGTGTATCTCCTATTCCTTCTTGTAAAGTTTTCAGTGAATCTGCTTTTACCTTGAGATCTTGATCTACTTGGAGTTAATCCTGGTGCAAGGTGACATAGAAGGATCCAACTTTAGTTCTTTGCAGGTGCTTAACCAGTTCTGCCAGCACCACTTGTTAAAGAGGCTGTTTTTCGGCTTGGAGTTTCACCTAGTGGTAGAGTGCTTGCCTAGCATGCACGAAGATCTGGGTTTGATTCCTCCACACCACATATATAGAAAAAAGCCAGAAGTGTTGCTGAGGCTCAAGTGGTAGAGCTCTAGCCTTGAGAAAGCCCAAGTACAGTGCCCAGGCCCTGAGTTCAAGGCCCAGTACTGGCAAATAAATAAATAAAGAGGTTAGAAAAGAGGCTGTTTTTCTTCCATTCTATTTTTTTTGGCTCCCTTATCAAAGATTAGGTGGCTATAGGTCTGTGGGTTGATTTCTGGGTCTTCAGTACTATTCCATTGATCCCAGGCCTGTTCTTGTGCCAGTACCAAGCTGTTTGGGTTACTACAGCTCTGTAATAGAGTCTAAAATGTGGTATTGAAATTCCTCCTGTGCTGTTTTTGCTATATGGGGTCTTTTAGTATTCCTTAAAGAATGACATTGGGATATTGATTTGTGTTGCATTGACTTTGTAGATAGCCCTTGACAAGATTGCCATTTTCACAATGTTAATTCCGAGGTGTGGAAATATTTTAGATATGTAAGATATGCAAGTATTTTATAAACTGTCATCGGTAATTTAGATTGTTTCAGTGCATATTATGCTGTGTTTTATTGTTGTTTTCCTCCCCCCTTTTTTGTGTGTGTGTGTTGGGGGCGGGTGTCCCTGAGCTCTTTGGCTCTAGGCTGCTGTCCTACTTCTGGGCCTGAGTGTTGTCCCTGAGCTCTTCAGCTCAGAGCTACTACCCTACCCTGGAGCCAAGCCCCACTTGCCATATTTTTTTTTTTTTTTCTTGAGGTTAATTGTAGATAGTAGTCTCTGGTTCTTTTATGCCTGGGCTAACTTTGAACCTTGATCCCCAGATCTCAGCCTCCAGAGTAGCTAGGATTACAGGCATGAGCCACCATGACCAGTTGTGTTTCTCTTTTTTAAGAAAAATATTTAACCTATTATTTGCATTATCTCTCCTTATTTTATATTGGACAGTTAAAGTCCTTTTGGTCATAGAATCAGCATCACACTTCCCTCTGTAATGAGGAATAAAAATTCTGTTTTCTATAGTAAAAGTAATGTATAGGAATTAAATTGAGCACAGAAAATGTTAGAAATAAAAAAGTAAAAGTTGGGCTCATGGTTTGGCCTAGTAGTAGAGTGCTTGCCTAGCATACATGAAGACCCAGGTTTGATTCTGCGGTACCACATATGTAAGAAAAGCCAGAGGTGGTGCTGTGGATCAAGTGGTAGAACACTAGCCTTGAGAAAGCCCAAGGACAGTGCTCAGGCCCTGAGTTCAAGCCCCAGAACTGGGGAAAAAGAAAGGAAGTTTCTTAAACTTAAGTGGCTTCCTAAATGAAAACCAATTATTAACAGAAAACTACCATTAACCACCATTAATATTTCAAACTTTTATTTGTGTAGCTTTTTTATTGTATTTTATTACAGGATAATGTGTAGAGAGGGGTTACAGTTCCATTTGTCAGGTAATGTGTGCATTACTTGATACCTCTTCTCATGTTTTGTCCCCCTTTCCCTCCCCCCTGTATAGTATTTTGTATAACCATTTGTATAATATATTCTACAAATGTATCACATATTTATTTTGTAAACTCAAATGTTTAATAATAAGAGAATAATAAATTATTTCACGTCTGTTCAGTTACATAGCCATTATACATTTGCAAAATAACGTAAGTGTAGAGAAAAGAATAAAACTGAAATGTATGTACATACTTACTAATTATCTCTGATTTGCAAGGATTATTATATATAATGGCATTTTTATTACTTTCTCACATTTGTTACTGAAATTTAGGAAAACGTTGATAAACATACCATGTTGTAATGATACAAATTTGCAATTTGCATATATATTTGTGGTACATATAATGTGTGTGTGTGTCTGTCTGTCTGTGTGAGAGAGACAGAGACTAGAGCTTGATCTTGGGGCTTTGTGCTTACTCAGCAAGCTCTACCATTTGGGCCATATCTTCACCCCAGTGGGTAACTTACTCGGATAACCTTCAAATATTTTTAAACCTTAAAAAAATCTTCTTTTTTTTTTTTAAGGTCACTGTGCATAATGACAGCTATGATAATCTTTCTGGTAAGACTTTCTTTCTTACTCAGTTTGTTGATAAAGAGAGTGCATTTGTAAACTTTATCTTTAAATTTCCCCTAGTGGTATAACTTGTATTTTCAGGGACAGGGGACTTTAATTCAGGTCCTTCCTTTCTAGACAGGTAATCTATCACTCAAGCCACAGACTCCCAGTCCATAACTTAAATTTCTAAAGTGACATATTATCTGGGTAATAATAAAATAACTGTGAATTATCAGTATCTGTAAAGTTTCATTTCAATTAAATTTCACAGATTACCTTTTCACAAGTTATAACTTCTGTGCTAAATTCAAGAGATCTTCTTTTCTTCTTTGTCCTTTACATTTAACTTATATTTGACTCATTAATATAGCTTCCAAAAGAAAGGAAGGATAAGAAACAAAGTCAGCCAGGAGTGTGGCCTAGTGGTAGAGTGCTCACCTACGATTCACGAACCCCTGGGTTCGATTCCTTAATACCACATTCACAGAAAAAGCCAGAGTGGTGCTGTGGCTCAAGTGGCAGAGGGCTAGCCTTGAATAAAAAAAAATTGTCCTAGGACAGTGCCCAGGCCTGAGTTCACGCCTCAGGCATAAAAAAGAAGAAGAAGCAAAGCTTGCTGTGGTTACAAATCCTATTTACTTCTAACTTCTTTCCAAAGAGTGTTTAAATTTAGAGATAGGAACATCTGGGCCTTGGGGCCTTATTAAGGCCAATAAATTTATTTGGTATATAAACAGTCTTATCTTTCTCATAAGCTTCTGATCAGCTGCCCACTGCCATCCATTTGTATTGATAATTTTGTATGGCCTGAGAATGATATAAGATCTGTAAATGACCTTTTGATATGACAAGGTTCCTCATTTCAGAGTAGTCAAAAGATTAACAATAGTGAGATTTTCAGATCTATGAGTCTTGATATGAACTTTGTCATTTGTTAATCGCTTAATGTTATGCTTATGCTTTTTTTCTATCTCTTTTAAATAGGAAGCTTAATGAACTCGTTGAATATCTCAGAATTTGAAGAATCCATGAAAGATTGTGAACAAACTAGCTTGAATATGGATAATAATATAAAATTTTCTGTATGGGTTTCTTTTTTTGAGATTTACAATGAGTGTATTTATGATTTGTTTGTTCCTTTATCATCTAAATTCCAAAAGAGAAAGATGCTGCGCCTTTCACAAGACATAAAGGGTTATTCTTTTATAAAAGGTACATTAATTTTTTTTAGTTCATTGTTCAGAAAATTTCTTCTACTCTTTCTGATAGCTATAGGAAAGGAAATATACAATTTAAATCCTTTATACCTCTTATTAAAATAAGTTTCTGTTCTGGAAGTATTTTATTTTTCCCTCCCACCTGGTACTTGAACTCTGGGCCTGGACGTTGACCCTGAGCTCTTCAGCTCAAGGCTCCCGCCCTACCCCTTGAGCCACAGTGCCACTTCCAGTTTTCTGGTGATTAATTAGAGATCAGAGTCTCATGGACTTTATAGTGCCTGGGTTGGCTTTGAACCGTGATCCTCAAATCTCAGCCTCCTGAGTAGCTAGGATTATAGGTGTGCCCAGCTAGGACGTTTGTTTTGACATGTATATTACATTTGCACATAAAAGGATTAGGGGAAGCATAGCCTAGTGGTAAAGTGCTTGCCT
Organism: Megascapheus bottae; assembly: GCF_031878675.1. Taxonomy (NCBI): domain Eukaryota; kingdom Metazoa; phylum Chordata; class Mammalia; order Rodentia; family Geomyidae; genus Megascapheus; species Megascapheus bottae. The sequence goes on along the minus strand of NC_143523.1, from coordinate 29,710,095 downwards.
AGCATGCGCAAAACCCTGGTTTTGATTCCTTGGTACCACATACACAGAAAAAGCCAGAAATGGTGCTGTGGCTCATGTGGCAGAGCACTAGCCTTGAGCAAAAAGTTTCCAAGGATAGTGTCCAGGACCTGAGTTCAAGCTCCAAGACTGGCAAAAAATAAAAAATAAAAGGACCTAATTTATTACTGTGCTTGCCTAAGTGTCATTAGTAGATTACTGGTAGTGAAAAGCTGAGTTTTTAAATATATTCAATATAACATATATTGAATAGTGTCAACATTTTTAGACTGAAATGTTTTACTATAATGGTATATTTCTTATTTATTAAGACAATTACAGTAGGAAATATATATGCATGTGGTATGTACATGTATAACTGTTAGAACCCAACCATTTAATTATATCTGCCCTTTTTTTTTTAAGACATTTGTGCAGAATGCTAGTTATAACCAACTTTGCTTTTATGGTTCAATAATGAGTGTATGTATTAATGAAATTCATTAGTAAAATCTCATATCTAGATAACTTTGTATTGTATTTTTCCTCTTCTGATTGTCTAGTAAATATTTTTCCTTTTTTTTTTCTTTCCACTTCTCCAGTACTAGGGTTTGAATGCAAGGCTTTGTGCTTGATAGCCTGGTACCGTACCACTTGAGCCATGCCTCCAGCTTCAATACTATTTTTTGTTGGTCAGTTTGGAGATGGAGTCCACCAAACTTTACTGCCCAGGCTAGCTTAGAATCTATTCTCCAGATCTCAGCCTCTGAGTAGCTAAGATTATAGGCATGGGACCCTGGCTTTTTTTAAGAGGTTCTCATTTTCTCTTCAGCATTCTGGTGAAGTATATGTATGTTATATGTTTGCATAACTTAAATACTAAACATTATAATCCCTTCTGTTACTCTTCTTTATGAGAGTGGATAGCCTGCTTAGTTGACTCTACCTTGTAGTGTGTTGTGAAAAGGAAGATGTTAGTATATGAGGTTATTATATGTTACTGGGAAAGTAAAGACTGTGTATTCAAAGATTATATTACATAATAAACTTACATTTTGTAAACTTATGTATCCTGTTTATTTTTTAAAGATCTACAGTGGGTTCAAGTATCTGATTCCAAGGAAGCATATAGACTTTTAAAGTTAGGAATAAAGCACCAGAGTGTTGCCTTCACCAAACTGAACAATGCTTCTAGTAGAAGGTAAGACATAAACGCTGTGCAATACTCTTGTAGTACCTATAGTCTTCTATACTAATTTAAATACAACTCATTTTAAAGTGAATCTTAAAAGGTCTTTAATCTTTTTTTTTTTTAAGATTTTATTAACATTGATTTTTACATCATATTTCAAATGTTATGTTTAACAAGCAAGTATTCAAGAAGGGAATCTGTATAGAATCACTGGCACGTAGATTTTAGAACATAATTAAAATTAAGCTGAGAGGTTTATATGTCAGAGATACATATCAATCTGTATACTATAACATGTTTATAGAGTATATATCTCATATATTTTTATGTCTATGTGGTTATGTTTATATCTCCAAGACCATGTCCATAACCTTGGGTACCCAAATATTGAGTCATTGCTCTTGTATTGTTTGGATCTAATATCCACATATTAAGGATACCATGCACCTTTAGTTCCTTTTGTCTTGACTTATCTCACTCAACATGATTTTCTCTAATTTCATCCACTTCCCAGTGAATTCCATTATTTTATTTTGTCTGTTGGCTATGTAGAATTCCACTGTATACATATACACCATATTTTTTGTATCCATTCATCTGCAATAGCGCATTTGGGTTGTTCCCATCTCTTGGTTATTGTGAATAAATAGTGCAGATATGAACATGGCGGAGCAGGTGTCCTTATCATATCCTGAGTTATTTATGATGCTCAGGATAGATGCCCAGGAGTGGTATGGCGGAATCGTAGGGAAGGTCTATTTTCAGTTCTTCAAGAAATCTCCAAACTGCCTTCCAGAGTGGCTGAACTGGTTTACATTCTCACCAGCAGTACAGTAGGGTTTCTCTTTCTCCATAACCCCACCAGCATTTGTTGTTGTCTGATTTCAGAATGTTGGCCATTCTAATTTGGGGCAAGGGTCTTTAATCTTAAAAGATCTTTACAATGTCTTTGATAGGCTAAATGAGCTCACAGCCATAAAATTCTATAGATTAAAGAGTACTAAATATGTAATATTATCAGTGCTATCTGTATATATCTCTCGGCCCCCAGTGTTACTGAGGATTGAACTCAGGTCTTTATCCTTGGTAGACATGTGCTCACCATTTGACTGATCAGGCACTTTTTTCCCTTTTAGTTATTTTTCACATAGGGTCTTACACTTTTTTTGTGAGGCCAGTCTTTCACAACAATCTTCTTGCCAAGGAGCTGAAATTATAGTGGGTGCCAACCACCATGTTTGGCTTATCTGTTGAGATGAGAGTCTTGCTAACTTTTGCCTTGACAAGCCTCAGATGGATCCTCCAGATCTTTGCGTTTGTGATAGATAGGATTCGGAATGATCTTACCAGTGGATTCATTGATTTTCTTTATTTTAGTGTCTTGACTCATTTTTGGATTTGCTTAGCGTAATGGCCTTTTCTCACTGTCTTCCCCCCCTCCCCGCAATGCACACAGTTTATTCATAATCTCAAGGAATTAAGGAAGGATGTTTTGATGAGAGGGATTTGGGGGATGGAAGACAAAGGGAATAAGGTTCAGCAGTAAAACTTTTTAAATGCTTTCACTGTTTTAAAGTACTGTTTTAATGCTCAATACTCAATTGGACACAGAAAACAACACTGAATTGAACACAGAATGATATATAATCCTAATAATACTATATATAAGCCAATACATGTTTTGCTTTAGGTACAGTCTTCAATGAACATTAGCTATACCTAATGCTATTATGTGTAATAATGCATTGTTTATAAGAAAATTGATTTCATTATCAGAAATTGAAATGTCAAGAGGAGAAGGTGCAGAGGATTTGAGCCAGGAAAAAGATCAGAAATAGTTCTAGCTATTAGTTGGGTACATAGGTGACAGTGGATATGCTGTTGATACATCTGGCAGCATGTTGGAAAATATAGCAATTTGGAGTAGAGCTAATACTACAGTATAAATTAGGTCTATGTAAATGCCTATCTTTCCTATTTATAATACAAAATTAAAAATGGAATTATAACATTTGATCTTTGTGTATTTCTTTTAGTCACAGTGTATTTACTATTAGAATATTACGGATTGAAGATTCTGAAATGCCTCGTGTGATTCGAGTCAGTGAGTAAGTTGAGCACTCTTTAAATTGTAATTATCCCGAATATTTAAAGAATTCTACAATAATTTTTATCTTTTGATTTAGACTGTCTTTATGTGATCTTGCTGGATCTGAACGAAGCATGAAAACACAAAATGAAGGTGAAAGGTTAAGAGAGACTGGAAACATTAACACTTCTTTATTGACGCTGGGAAAATGTATAAATGTTTTAAAGAACAGTGAGAAATCAAAGTAAGTATTACTAACATGATAAGTATTATGATCTTTAAACTTTCAACTTTGCCTAGTTTGCAAGTATGTTTTAAAACACTTATGTAATGACTAGATTATGCTAAAAGTAGTTAGAGGTCTTTCTTAGATTAAAAAAAGTTATTATCTGGATCATATGTCATTCTGTGTTCAATTGAGAATTGAATATTCAGTGTCCAACTGAGTATTAAAACAGTATCTTACAACAGTGAAAGTATTTTAAAAGTTTTACTGCTGAACCTTAATGTCCATGAGACTCTTATCTCTAATTGGCCACCAGAAAACCAGAAGTGGCGCTGTGGCTCAAAGTAGTAGAACACTCCAGCTGAAGAACTCAGGTCTGACAGGGCCCAGGTTCAGAGTTCAAGCCCTACCACCAACTTCCCCCCCCCCCCCAAAAAAAAAATCAGCAACCTGACTTAGTAGATTTATCTGTCTTTTTTTTTTGAGTTACAAATTTGTGCTGGGATTGAATCTAGTGCCAGACACATGCTAGGCAAGCATCTTACCACTGAACAATTTCTGTATCCTCATGAATTTGTTTTTAGCTTACCATATTCAATTTTTTCCATTTTAGATTTCAACAGCATGTTCCTTTCCGGGAAAGTAAACTTACCCATTATTTTCAAAGTTTTTTTAATGGTAAAGGAAAAATATGTATGATTGTCAACATCAGCCAATGTTCCTTTGCCTATGATGAGACACTCAATGTTCTAAAGTTCTCAGCCATTGCACAAAAGGTAAATATATTTAGATTTCTGCATAATTTCTGAAACTTTTATTAGCACATTGTTTTCTGTGAAATCATACGTTTTATATTTAATATTGTAAGACTGAAATAAAATGTAAGCATCTTCCCAAGTAGAAAGAAAGACATGGGAAAGTTAGACACTTTCCCTGAAAAGATTAAAATGACCTTTAGTAATACATGTTAATCAAAAACATGTTACTAATTAATGAGTGTTCTTAGAATGAGTTTCTACTCAGACATTGATCTGGATTGTGATGCTGAATAATCAGAAACCCTTTGCTAGAAGTAATAATGAATACTTAACCTAGGAAGGTAGATAAATCTAGTTAATTTTCATGTAAAAGTAGATTTTTTTTCATGTAATATGGCTAGTTCCTTTTTCTGTGTTTATATGCATAGCTATTAAAGTTGTCATTGAACTACTTTATACAATTATTTGTTAGTAAAAGTTCTTTTTTTTTAAAGTAAGGTAATGAGTACATTTCTTTGGGACTTGAATTTTGAGCTTGAACACTGTCTCTGAGCTCTTCAGCACAAGGCTACTGCCTTACCCCTTGAGCCACATTACCAGTTCCTTTTTCTTTTTTTTTCTTAACTCTCACATTGGATGTTTTAACAGGTTTGTGTTCCAGATATTTTAAATTCTTCTCAGGAAAAATCTTTATTATTCATCAAATCTCAAGATGTATCATTGGACAGTAATTTGGATAATAAAATTCTGAATATAAAAAGGAATACCATTTCATGGGAAAATAGTCTAGAGGATCTGGTGGAAGATGAAGATTTGGTTGAAGATCTAAAAAAATCTAAAGATGAACTAAATGTGGAAAAGGAACTTTCTGATGAAGATTTAGATAAAACATTAGAGGAAAATAAGACTTCTACTAGCAATCAAGAGAGCAGAGTATGTATTTACATCTCATACTTGGATTGTTTTGTTAAAGCTGGGCTTAACCATTATTAAGAACTTAGAGCTAGACTAGGCATGTCTGTAATCCTAGCTATTCAGGAGGCTGAGATCTGAGGATTGTGGTTAAAAGCCAGCCCAGGCACTAAAGACCTGACTGGGACTCTTATCTCCATCTAATCTGTAGAGAATCAAGTAGGGCTGTGGCTCAAGGGGTAGGGCGGTAGCCTTGAGCTGAAGAGCTCAGGGACAATGCCTAGGCCCAGAGTTCAAGCCCCCAACCCATAAAAACAACAACAACAATTATTTGACATGGCATCTTTTTTTTTTTTTTTTTTTTTTGAGGAAAAATGTTTTTGAAACTGTTGTTAGCAGTTTTTCTGCCCTATACAGCTTGAGCTTGCAATTTTGACAGGACATTTTAAAGCTCAACCTTAGCACAGTTAACATGGACTGGTCCTTACCTTCCCCACTTATGAAGTGTGAGTGCGCCAAGTTCATAGAAGTTTGTATAGATGAACTAAAATCAAGTGTGAAACTCTTCAAAGTAGTTCTTATGAGATAATAGATACTTGGGTTTTACCTTACTTTTTTCCCTTAGTTCAACTAGACAGCAGAGCATTTACGTTGCATAATTCTGTTTCTCTTAAAAGTTTTTTTTCCATTTATCTGTTTCTAAAGTATGGTAAGTTTACAGTAGTGAGTTCCTGCAAATAAACAGTTTTCAGTGAGAATATTATTACTATTCTAAACTATGCATATGCCTATTTATAATTCTTAGGGTGTACTTATTTTCTAAGATTTGTAATATTTACATGTTTTAGAAACTGTTGGATTTAATAGAAGACTTGAAAAAAAAGCTAATAAATGAAAAAAAGGAAAAATTAACATTGGAACTTAAAATTCGAGAAGAAGTCACACAGGAATTCACTCAATATTGGGCTCAACGGGAGGCTGATTTTAAGTAAGTTTTCTTTCATATTCTTGGAAAAATAAATTAACTTTATTTTTAAATCTTTATTTCTTGTTTTTCATTAAGTGGCTTCTGAATTCTGATGTCTTACTATATAAATTTGCAAATATACTATTCACACACATTTTTTGCCCTTTTTTTGCCCCCCTTTTTTTTCTGGTCCATTGCAGGGCTTGAACTCTGGGCTTGGGCACTGTCCCTGAGCTCTTCAGCTAAAGGCTAGTGATTGTCCACTTGAGCCACAGCACCACTTCTGGTTTTCTGGTGGTTTATTGGGCATAAGAGTCTCACAGACTTTTGTGCTTGGGCTGGCTTTGAACCGTGATCCTCAGCTCTCAGCCTCCTGAGTAGCTAGGATTACAGGAGTGAGCCACTAGCACCCAGCTTTGCTTTTAATCTATAATATGTTTATCTTAGGGATTTAAATTGAAAAAAATGCCTTTTCATTTTTTAATGTAATTATTTGTGGTTTTAAGGGAAACACTCCTTCACGAACGAGAGCTATTAGAAGAAAATGCTGAATGTCGTTTAGCAATCTTCAAGGATTTGGTTGGTAAATGTAACACTCAAGATGAACCAGCAAATGGAGTTTGTTCTGTGAAAGTCAAAACTGAAGTACGTTTGTTGAAACATTTAAAGATTTCAGAGAGGTTTTGGTCCAGAATTTAATGTACCACATTAATGATGGCTAATATTAATGTAGTTTTAGTTTAGAGTTTAAGCAATATTTAATGTGTTGCTTTAATTAGGCATACTTTACAGAAGTATTCAAAACAAGTTGATCTTCTGTTTTTATTTCTTTGTGTGCGTGTGTGTGTGTGTGTTTTAGTTTGGATCTTGATACGTGGTTTGGGCTGATACCAAATTCTCAGTCCTCTGGAGTGGTAGGAGTACAGACCTGGTTCCCAGGCCTATAGACTGCCATGCCACATACCAGCAGTAGATGTATACCTTTTCGATTTGGAGATTTGTGTGTCTATTGTATTTAGATTCTGTTGGCTACTTCTTTTTAAACATTTTATTAGCATATGTTAGTTTTACAAAGGGGTTTCCTGTGACATTTCCACACAGGTATACAATGTGCCCCAGCCATCTGTCTTACTACCCTAATCCCGCCTTAAAACGATTGCCATAGGTTTGATTTTTATTTTCATATATGCAAATAAATTGTTGACCATATTAATCCTCATACGTAGCTCTTCCCTTTCCCTCTGGTGTTTCTCTTCCCTCAGTAGAGCCTGTTTTATTTTCTGTCGTGTGTGTGTGTGTATTTGTTTATTACTTGCATAGAAAGTTTCACTATGGTATTTCAAATGCACATTTCTTATGTTTTGCTCAGAATAATCCTCTGTATTGCTTTCTTGGTATTTCTCATGTCACTGTATTGATTGTTGGTAGAGTCCTTTCTGTCTGATTATGGAATATCACTCAGATTTTAAAAATTGTATATTAAAAAGAAAGGATGAAAGGAATTCTGCAAGGGATTTTAACCTAATATTCTAATTAAAACAATATATATTTTATAAGAATTGCTCTTGCTGAAAAGCTATTATACTATACCTATTTTAGCTTTTTCATTGGGAAGGAGTTTCCTTTTATAGCCTAAACTGGTCTTGCCCTCACTTATTGTATGTTTTTGTGAAGAAATATGCTTTGTGTTCCATTTAATAGAATATTAATTAGTGGAACATAAATTTTTCTTAATTGGAGTTGCTCTATTTACATTATCTTAAAGAATTTCAGCTTATGAATTTTTTGCTGTTTTTTAAAACTGTCTAAACTAGGTAGTAACACATTTAATGTTGAAATCTGCATTATTTTTAGACATGGTTTTTGCTGTTTTTAGGAAACACATAATTATGTAGGATTTGAAGATATTATTGATTCTCTTCAAGATGATGTCTCTGGTATTAAGAAACAGGCTGAAATTGCTTACTTACACATTACATCTCTTGCTGATCCCCAGGAAGCTATTGCTTGCTTGCAACTAAATTTTAATCAAGTAAAAGATGAACTAGCTAGAACCAAAGAAGAATTAATCAATACCAGAGAGGAGTTAAAAAAAAGAGAAAATGGTAAGTGGATATATTTTACTCATATTGAGATGAGTACAAGAGGTTTATAACTTATTGACTAAGCTCGCCAGAGAATTCTTTGATCCATTCTAATCCATATAGATCCATAACCAAATCCATACCATTTGTTTTTACTGTAATTAATAAAATATTTTCTACCTTTATTTTTAGACCAGTATTACTAGAAAAAGGAAAAAGAAGTAACAAAACTATGTATTAACTTTATAAGTTAGTACATAGGGACTTGTAAAAAACATTTTTTTTTTTAATGAAATCTCATGGTGTAAAAGCTTCTGCTATGTACTAAAAGTTTAAGCAACTGTTGAGCTGTATTACTAGAAAAAGGAAAAAGAAGTAACAAAACTATGTATTAACTTTATAAGTTAGTACATAGGGACTTGTAAAAAATATTATTTTTTTTAATGAAATCTCATGGTGCAAAAGCTTCTGCTATGTACTTAAAAGTTTAAACAACTGTTGAATGGTTTAAAATAGGTTGAGGTTACATTTTATCTCTGGGATTTAATGAGAAATTTGTCATATGTGTGCCCTGCAAATATATGTATTTATGTGTATATATGTATACACAAATACACGTGTCCATATACATATACATACGTAAATATGATTGTGGTGTCTGGGTTCTTAAGAGAAATGAAATTCACTAGCCTTTTTTATGTGAAAAAAATATATAGGTAGAAAATACCAAATTATTGAATGTAGGTATTATGTAGTTAACATACTAGAAAGGTAGTAGATACGTTATGTCATTCAATTTCTTCCTGAGATTTAAAAATAGTTCTCTGAAACATCACTGTAATTAAATTAGCAAATGAGTGTTGGAATGATTATTGTACCTTTTAAGTGCTGTCATTTCTTTCTTGAATGTAATGTATAGCTATTCAGTGATCTGTTTTCTTTAGATACTTTGATATTTCTTTATTCTCTTCATCTTTGCAGAATTGGATTCATTGATTCAAGAACAAAAGACATTTAATAAGGTACTATAAGCTTTATTTATTTTGTCTTGATAGGCAACGTAGGTAGACAAAGTGCCATGAATTATGACTATGTACTTTAAAAATTTTACATAAATATATATGTCCTTTTACCTTTATACATTTTTTTTTGTAGATGGTCAGTGAAAGTTTTCTTCAAATTTTCCCTAGCCATGTCTAATACATAACACACACACACACACGCTGTGCAAGTGCAGAGTGACCTTTTTGAAAAAGCTTACCTAAATAGGTCTTGTTTTCTTTTCCAGATAATTTTGTAAATGATCCTATTTATCAGATGTATCTTTTTTTTGTTTTTTGTTTTTTTTTACAAGATTTGTAGTGTTGATTAGGTATAATTAATAGAGTATAGCACTTGAACAAAGTCAACTTCTGGAAAATATGCAGAATCTTAGTAATTTTAGGTAATGACATTTATAGATCTGGAAATGAAATTGTAGTTATACATAGAGATGAAGTGAGTTAACTTTAGCATCTAATATTTAAACAAGTAGCCAAAATAGCTTTGGAAATACTTCTTAAAGCATGTTTTCTTTTTGTTTTGTTTGCGATGGTTTCTCTCTGTGTTGTCCAGTTTGATATCAGACTTATGGACTCAGTCCTGTCACCTTGGTCTCCTAAATACCTGGAAGTATAGGCTGTTAACATCAAGACTGCTCAGAATGCATTCTGAATGTGACTTTAGGGCTAAAGATGAAGTTACTCCCAAATATTACTCATTTGTCAGACCCATTAGTTATTTTAAGAAATAATTTAGAGAAGTTTCAACAAGTTTGAAACTGTATCTTTTTTTCCTTGAGAGGTGATCTTTGGAGCTTAAAAATTTTCTGTATCAAATTAATCTTTATTTTATTTTAGGATGAGGCTAGTACATCTTCTTTAATCAACATGAGATTATCTTGTGATGAAATAGTGGAAATGACTAACAGCAGTAAAACCAAAATCTATTCAGGAAGAAAAAGATTAAATGACAACGAATTTCAAGAAGATGAGCCATCAGCAAAGAAAGGTATTACTTATAATTATTAATATTGTAATTATATTTAATATCATTACTTATGATTGTTTCCAGCAGCAATCTTTTAAAAAAAACTACTTCCTAAACCATTAGATTAAAAAAAAAAGATTATAATGTAAGAGGAAAATCCTAATATTGTACATTTTTTTTGCCAGTCCTGGGCTTGAGCTTAGGGCCTGAGCACTGTCCTTGGACTTTCTCAAGGATAGAGCTCTACCACTTGATCCTCAGCACCACTTTCAGCTTTTTTCTATGTATGTGGGACCGAGGAATCGAACCTGGGTCTTTATGCATGCTAGGCAAGCACTCTACCACTAAGCTAAACTCCCAGCCCCGTAAAATTTTTTATTAACATGTCTGATCGGTAGGTGTACTTAATGACCATTTAATTGAAATAGGTAAGCTTTTAGACATTATGCTTTTAATACCTTCTTTGGTATACCTCTGTTTTCACTCTGTTTTTTTCTTTTCCTTCAAATTTAAACTCAGGGACTTGTACTTTCTGTTGGCTTTTTCACTCAAGGATGATGCTCTAACACTTGAGCCACATCTCCACTTCTAGTTTTTGTGCCAGTTAATTGGAAATAAGACTCTCATGGACTTGTATGCTCAAACTGACTTCAAACTTGAGTCTTCAGGTGTCATCTTCCCTAGTAACTTGAAATTCAGGCTTTAACTACCACTCTGTGCTTTTAAGAATTAAAAATAGCTTTCATGCCAGGGATCATAGTGATTCATAGTATCTGTTACTCAGAAAACTGAAATCTGGGGATGATAGTATAGAGGCAGCCTGGGAAGAATAACTAAAAGCTTTATTTTCATATGTTTAAAGACTTGTACTTATTTTATTGAGGCTTGTGTGATCAATAAAAATTTTCTTAATTTTAAAGGAGCTATAGTTTGTTCAAGTTCCAGTGAAGAAAAAAAGAAAAGTGACAAAACTGAACAGATTATTTCAGAAGATGGGGAAGAAAATAGATTTTTACAAGAAAGTAATGAAGAGCTGAGAGCACTTTTCAGTGTTCAGAACGAACTTAAAAATGAGAAGGAACAAAATACACAATTAAGTAAGCAAATTGCTAGTTTGCAGGAAGAGCTTTCTTTTTCTAAACAGGAGAGCTTAACCTTAAGGATGCAAATAGAGCAAATTCAGTCAAATCATGATAGTACAGTTGCTGAATTACATGCACAGAAAGGTATAAAGCAAGAACAGGAGGACAAGATTATGAAATTGTCAAAGGAGATAGAAACTGCTAAAAGATGTATTAGGAACAATGTTTCACAAATAAAAATAATGCAAGCAAAAATAGATGAACTACATTCACTTGATTCAGTTTCTCAGACCTCAAATATTGACTTACTCAATCTGTGGGATTTGTCAAAGAGTTCTCAGGAGGCTCATTTATCAAATACACAGTCACACTTTTCAGATAACCATATTAAAGACTGTCCTATTCAAGAACTCAGTAGGGAAAGCTCTTTCTACTCTAGTATTGAAGCCATCTGGGAAGAATGTAGAGAGATTGTGAAGGCTTCCTCCAAAAAAAGTCATCAGATCCAAGAACTAGAACAACACATTGAAAAACTACAGGCAGAAGTAAAAGGATATAAGGATGAAAACAATGAACTAAAAATAAAGGAGAGGGAAGATAAGAATAAAGATGATCTCCTAAAAGAAAGAGAAAATCTTATACAACAACTGAAAGATGAACTTCAAGAAAAACATGACAGTCTCGATGCTCAAGAACAGCATATACTTGAAGGAAAAAGAGCACTTTCTGAACTTACACAAGGTATTACTAGCTATAAATTGAAAATAAAGGAATTAGAAACAGTCCTAGAGACACAGAAAGTTGAATGTAGGCATTTAGCCAAGTTACAGCAAGATATTTTGGAAAAAGAATCTATCATCTTAAAGCTAGAAGGGGATCTGGCAGAATTTCAAACAAACCTTCAGGATTCAATCAAAAACACCGAAGATTTAAGCGAAAAGGAAGTAAAGTTGAAAGAAGAAATTGTACAGTTAACAAATAATTTGCAAGAAATGAAGCATTTACTTCAATTAAGGGAAGATGAAAAGGAAAACAACAGGCAGAAAACAGAAAAGTAAGCTAAACTTTACTTTGCTATTTTTTTCATTAGCTTTCATAACAATCTGGTAAAATATATCATGAATGAGTGAAGAATTTGAACCTCACTCACATGAACCGTTAGAAGGAGGTTTTATAGACAAGTGTGCTTATACAAATGTCATGAAATCCTCTAGAGATCACTTACTTGTCATTTGTTTATTCCACATTTATGAATAGGCATGATGACTTTATGAAGATTGGTAAGAGTTCATTCAATGATCCTAAGTGGCTAATCACTATAAGAAAGTGTTAACATTTTTTTTAGATTGAAAGAAGAACTTGCTGCAAGCTGTGTTCTGTCTCAGAATCTCAAAGTAGATCTTCAGAGAAAGGAAGAAGATTATGCTGAACTAAAGGAGAAACTGGTTGATGCCAAAAAGCAGATTGAACAAGTACAGAAAGAGGCAAGTTATTTCAAAAGCTATTTGGCCAATTAAATATTATATATAAAGATAGTTTCCTTTTCTATTGTTTATATACTATTATAGTTTCAAATAGAAAACTTTACAAGTTCAGAGTTTTTCTTAAAATGACAAGTTATTTTACAAAAGAAATTTTAGCTACCTTAAACGAATTGAAGACCAACAATAAAAAACACATGCTTTATATAGGTTTAGAATCTCTTCTCTAAGTGATTGCTAAAAAAAATAAAGAGTAGTTTTTGTTTATTGTTACTACTTTGGGTCATATGCAGTCTGGCTTTTATAGCACATTTTTATTGTGATTTAGTGTAAAAATGGGGAATTATATGTTTTCAGATTCAAGTTTTACAAAGATAAAGGGACAAAAAAATAATTTCTACTCTTAGCCATCAAATGCCAAAGGCATCACCTCTTGACAATTATTTTCTTTTCTATAGAAAGTAAACACTTTTTAACTCAATTGTATAAATTTTAATAATATCTAATTTTTTCCAGTGTTTTTAAAGGGAATCAGTCTTTGCACAAGTAGCAAGTAATTTTAAACAACAAAAAGCAGTTAGGAAAACGTTTGATTTTCTTTATAAACATTGCTTTGTAGGTATCTATAATGCGTGAAGAGGAGAAGTTACAGAGAATTAAGATTAATGAGTTGGAAAAAAAGAAAAACCAGTATTCACAAGAAATAGATATGAAACAACGAACTATTCAACAACTTAAGGTAACTTTGGTTTTTAGTAATAGCAACAACATTAAAAAATAAGTCTAAGTGACTCCTAATAAAGAGGAAGTTAAAAAAATTAGTAACTTAGCTGGATGCCAGTGGCTCACACCTGGAATCCTACCTACTCAGGAAATTGAGATCTGAGGATCACAGTTCAAAGCCAGCCGGGAAGAAAGTTGGTGAGACTCTTATTTCAAATTAATCACTGGAAAACTGGAAGTCATACTGTGGCTCTAAATGGTAGAGCACTAACCTTGAATAATGCCCAGGTTCTAAGTTCAAGCTCTGCAAACTGACTGAAAATAACAAAAAATTAACACCAACATTCATAAATAGCATTGCCAATAGTCATATGCCATGTAATTTCTGAGGTTTTTTTTTTTTTTTTGCCAGTCCTTGGCTTGAGCTCAGTGCCTGAGCTCTATCCTTGGACCACTTCCAGCTTTTTTCTATGTATGTGGTACTGAGGAATTGAACCTGGGTCTTCGTGCATGCTAGGCAAGCACTGTACCACTAGTCCAAACTCCTGCCCGCCCCCACTGAAGTTTTTTGTTTTTGTTTTTTAGTTTTTTAATGTGATCGGAGGCCATATTCCATTTTGTATTCCTCTGTAAAATTTGTAAGGTCATTATATTCATGTGAAACCATTAGGCAAATCCAAGTTGAAAATGTTTTTGTACAATGCCTGAAAATGTATAGTTTCAAAGTTTCTAAACAGCCTAAGGAATATTAGATTATTAAAAGAGACATGATAATTACGTGCAGTTATCCTGACTAGGATAAACCTGGTTAATTATGGTGAAGTGCATAGTACAATTTACAGTACCATGTCCATGTTTATGTCTTGATTTTTTTTTTTTTTTTTAATCAGTCCTGGGTTTTGAGCTCAGGGCCTGAGCACTGTCCTTGGACTTTCCTCAAGGCTAGAGCTCTATCCCTTGAGCCTCAGTACCACTTCCAGCTTTTTTCTATGTATGTGGTACCAAGGAATTTAACCTGGGTCTTTGTCCATGCTAGGCAAGCACTCTACCACTAGGCCAAATTCCCGGCCCATATATCCTGATTTTTGATAAGGTGAATTTTAAAAATGATAATTGAAAAGCAAAATCCTATATGTACCTTATAGCATTTAAGTTCTGTAAAGCAGCAATTAAAAAATGACATATACATTGTATTTCTTCCATTTTTGCTTTTAAATAAAGTAAGCCAGTAAATATTCAAGTATATACAGGATTATAGTTCATACCAGCATATTGTCTGAAGAAAGCAAGCTATAGTTTCATGATTCAGGGATCCCCCGGCTGTAAAGATTCATGAGGAAACATGTGAAGTTAGAAGATGGAGAGGAATTTACATGAGATTAGAAGTGAAGTTTTTAATATCTGGCAGGTTAAAATTAGAATTATATGATTTCCTTTATGCATAATCAATCTAATCTTATCACATATAACTCCTGTTAACATTTCTCAAAAGTACTTTTTAGATAGTGACTGCTATTCTGTCTGTACTTACGGGTTCATAAATGGGGAACTTGTTACAGTTTTCTTATTCTCCTATATTAAATACCTAGTACACCTCCACTTGTGTTTCTGCTTATTTTGGTTATGAGAAAACATTTACTTAAAATGCTAAGCAAACTATGTGATTATAACTTAGAATGAAAGTGTAACTTTTTTTTTTTTGTCAGTTTTTGTATTACTGTTTTCATTCACCCTGCCTTTTTTCTCCAAGGTGAATAGAACTTGGAAGGTTGAGATTGATATCATTAAAGACACTGATTTTGGATTTATTTGCTGAGCTCTGTTAAATCCTTAAATTATATTTGTTTTTAATTTACATTCTTTAATATTCTTTAACATTGTAGGAACAATTAAGTATTCAGAAAATGGAAGACACCAGACAGCAGTATGAGAAAGTGTGCAAAGGTCAGAAACAAAGTTCTACTTCCTATGTTAAAATGACTTCAAAATAGTTACGATAACAACTGATTCACATTTTCATATGTGGCTTTTAAAATTGTAGATGATTTTTCATGTGCCATCTTGCTTTCCTGCCTGGATCAGGTTCTTTATAGCACTCCAGAGTCAGAATAGAGATTTTAAGTGGGAGGAATTCTTTGAACAAAATTATATGTAAAATCTGAATATGTTTGCCTGTAATCATCTTTGAAAGAATGTGAAATTCTGAGTGACTTTAACCCAAAGAGGAATTCCTGACAAATTGTATAGGTGGGCAGAAATAGCGAAATTTAGAACCTTTTTAGCTGGGCAGTAGTGACAAACCTGTTAATCCTAGCCACTTAGGTAGCTGAAAGATCTGAGGATTATGTGTGGTTCAAAGCTAGTCGGGGCAGGAAAATATGAGATAAGAGCTGTGGCTCAGAGTAGTAGAGTACTAGCATTGAGTGAAAGAACTTGATGCCAGCACCTAGATCCTGAGTTCAAGCCCCATGACCAACTAAAAAAAGAACAAACATTTTTTTTCCTACAATTGTGTTTGTTTTAAGCATGCTTTATGTGTACTTTTGATACTCCTATCATCTAAAGCAGTCCAAGGTTCAGTTACACCTTTAGAGCTTTATTGTCTCTGACATCACCAGTAATTCTATGAAATAAGCCCTGTCACTCTGTCCCATCACTGCAGGCAACAAGCTCATCTTTCCTTCTTGTTTGTTTAAATAAAATTGCTTAAGTCATCATTATAGTCGTTTTTCAAGAGTTGCAAATCAGTTTTAGAGGAGGTGATTTAATATGGAATAAATACTTGATTTCAAATATTTTTCTGGAATGAGAACTTGATATTTTCAATAGGCCAAACTGGGATTAAGCCTTTTTTATTTTTAGATGGTAAAGATTTTCATTTTGATTTGATGATATTAACACTAAACAAATTTTTTCTGAACATTAAGATTTATGTTTATGAGTAGTAATAGGTTAATTATATTGGCAATACTTAATTTCATGTCAGAAGGTTCTTTTTCCATCCTTCTTTCCAGTACTCAAGAATTGACTTGGACATCTATTTTATATACATATATGTATACATGTGTGTGATATGTAATTTTCTAGGTATTGAACATAGAATAATGAATAAAGCAAAACTAATCATGGGAGAATAGTAATTGTAGGTAATAAAGTATATTTTAAGTTTAGAAGTACTTAAGTAAAATTGAATTTAAATATTTCTAAGTTCTAAAATACTTTCTTCAAATATTTAGAACTGAATATCAAAGAGAAAATGATTAAAGACATGCGAATGACACTGGAAGAACAAGAACAAACTCAAGTAGAACAAGACCAGGTACTTGAAGCTAAACTAGAAGAAGCGGATTGGCTGACCACAGGTAAAACAAGACTGTTTACTATTTACAAACCTAACTCTTGTTTTCTTTTTCTCTTCTTAAAACAGTATAAAATGGATAATAATAATAATAATAGAAGAACTTTTTTTTTTTTTTTTTTTTGCCAGTCCTGGGCTTGAGCTCAGGGCCTGAACACTGTCCTTGGACTTTCTCAAGGCTAGAGCTCTACCACTTGAGCCTCAGCACCACTTCTGGCTTTTTTCTATGTATGTGGTACCGAGGAATCGAACCCGGGTCTTCATGCATGCTAGGCAAGCACTTTAACCACTAGGCCAAACTCCCGGCCCCTAGAAGAACTGTTTTTAAATGTTCTGTCATTTGTCATTTTTCTGCTTTGATAGAAACTGATGTGTCTAAGTAAAATCATATGTATAGAGAAGGATTCTATTAATGACTTAGAAATTTTCAGTTGCAAATAACTCTGTTCCCAGAAATCAAGAATTGGTTTTCACTTGAGTTTCACATTTGTCAAGCTTCTTTAATTACCATGTATATTTATCACAGTAAATATTGGGATTCTATTGTCTCCAGAGTATCAGCAGTTGTTTACTAATAATTAAGCTACTTGTACTCTTGTAGAAAGGTCAAGAAATTTATTTACTTTATTATTTTGCATGTTGGGTTTCTAGGACCTTTCAAATGCCAGGTATCACTGTCGCTCATTGTCACCCTATATCACTCAATTATAATTTTAGAGTTCTCCAGAATTTAGAATTACAAATTGCCAATGTCATTTTTCTATGTAACCTTGGTAAGATACTTTTGCTAACTCGTTCTGTTTGTCTTTGTCTGCAAAATGTTGTTAATGATGACAATGTAGTGTATGTGACTGCAAATTATTGTTAGGAGAATCGCTAAGGTTATAAATGTGAGATTTATAAATCCTAAATTTAGATGTGTAGTGGTTGAATGCCTTTATGATAATGATAAGTTAATGCCACTTCCTTTTCCCCAGCTACTTTCATGGACTTCTCTTTGTTTGAAAACTGTCATAAGTTGTATAATTAAGGTTGAAATAAATTTTTACTATATTCTCTGAACACTGCTCATTGGAGTCTTCCTCATGAAGATCTTTGACAGAACTCTTTTGTGTCAGTCCTGGGGCTTCAACTCAGTGCTTCGGTGCTGTCCCTGGGTTTTTTTTGTTCAAGGCTGGTGCACTGTCACTTGAGCCACATCTCTACTTCCAGCTTTTTTGTAGTGGTTATTGGAAATAATAATTTCCCAAACTTCGCTCTTTGGGTTGCCTTTGAACCCTGATCCTGAGATCTTAGCCTCCTGAGTAACTATCAGTGACAGTCATTGGCCACAAATGCCTAATGGCAAGAAAAGTTAAACTAGTAGCTCACACTTGTAATCCTAACTACTCAGAAGGCTGAGAGCTGAGGATCACAGTTCAAAGCCAGTCCAGGCATGCAAGTCTGAGAGGTTCTTACCTCCAGTTAACTACCAGAAAACCAGAAGTGGCGCTGTGGGGGCTCAAGTGGTAGAGAGCTAGCCTTGAGCTGAAGAGCTCAGGGACGACGCCCAGGTCCAGAGTTCAAGCCCCAGGACCAACACAAAACACAAAAAAGTTTAGTTGCTAAAATAATATCATTTTCCTTTTTGGTCTGTTTCTCAGCTTTAATGAATTTGTTTGTAACACTTGTCATATCTGTGTCTATATTGCCTGCCTTTTGTATGTGCTTTTAAAAATAATTTTAATTCTTCAAACTAGAATTGGAAAAATGGAAGGAAAAATGTAGAGATCTAGAAACCAAACATAATCAAAGACCAAACGACTTTGACGGTAACACTGATAGCCTTAATTTAAAGCTCCATAAACTTCATGACGAGTTACAGGTATGACATCTTTCTCTCTATATCGGTCTCTTTCACTGTCTCTGTATGTCTTTCATAGAATTTAGAGTCTTATACTTCGTAATCAGTTTTGATATGGGTAGAATAATTCATAGGAAATAGTAACATACAGATAATAACATACATTTTCAGAATCCATTTGTTTATTTGAAATAAGGAAGGGAAGAGGAAAGCAAGATGATTGGGATGGAAAATGAGGACAAAAACATGAGAAAGGGTATCAGTGTGCTAGAAGTCATGCACCCGCTATCTGACGAATGTAACTGTAATCCCTCTATACATTACCCGACAATAAAATAAAAAAGGAATGTTATCTGAAATAATCCAAGTTTTTCCTTTGCTCCAAAGGATGAAAAGTTGTGTCATTGTATGTCTAGCTCTTAGTTAAATTAGTCAAATACTGTATGTTCTTTGAATGTATTAAGACTTCATGTTTGTCGTAATGTCCTGGTGATTTTCCCTTAAATATAAATATAAAAATGCTTATTTTAAAAGACACTGAAAAGCAAATTAAATTCAAGATTAAAAGTTAAAACATTAAAAAAAAAGAAATTCCCCAGTGTCTTATGTACCAATGAATATACAATTAAATAGGTCTTGATTTTATGTTTGTAATTTTTTTGTTTGTAAATTATAAATTATAATGTTTTTGCTGCTACTTTTCCACTGTGTAAATTTTCTTCTCAGAGAAAATGACCATCAAGAAAATTATTTTGATCAGTGTTAATTTTTTTCTTGTTCAGCTTTGATGTGCAATATGTAGAATTCAATAGATGGATGGAATGTTTTTTCCATAGAATTTATCTAATACTGTTTAAATTTTTGTACTTTTTTTTAAGAAGCTGCATTCGTTGTTTTTTTATTTTTTTCCAGTCGTGGGCTTGAGCTCAGGGCCTGACCACTGTCCTTGGGACTTTCTCAAGGCTAGAGCTCTACCACTTGAGCCTCAGCACCATTTCTGGCTTTTTTCTATGTATGTGGTACTGAGGAATCGAACTCAGGTCTTTGTGCATGCTAGGCAAGCACTCTACCACTAGGCCAAACTCCCAGCCCCAAGAAACTGCATTCTTAAGTATAGTATAGGAATTATAAGAAGCATTACTAATGCTTTTGAAAGGCAACTTTAAATTATTAAATAGAAATGTATATAGTTGAATACAGTAAACAAGTTTTTTCTTAAAATGGATACTGTTGTATAGTAGATGTTATATACCTTAGGATTTAACCTTTCTATTGCAAAAATCCCCAAAACAGCTAGAATAATTGTGTTTACATAGACATATTGAGGATGTTCATTTTAAGAAGTGTTGCTGTATTTTGCATTTTTCTCAAAGGGTGAAACATTTATCTAATCACATACCTGTTATTGTTTCAAGCAGAAACATAGTAATACCACATTTAAACGTGGTACTATTGTTTGTGTCTGAAATGGAATTTTACTTAATATATAAAATTGGTTGTCTGTGAATCCATAGGATCTCTAGGAGTCACTTTAAAAGTCACTAATATATATCTAAGTGTTCCTTTTTTTTTTGGCTTGTAGTAAGACCTGAACACTGGGCCTGGACCATATCTCTAAGTTCTTTTGCTCAAGGGTAGCACACTACCACTTTAAGCCACAATGCCACTTCCAGTTTTCTGGTAGTTAATTATGGATGAATCTCACAGACTTTCCTGCCTGAGCTAGCTTTGAACCACAATCCTCAGATCTCAACCTCCTGAGTAGCGAGGATTACAGGTGTGAGCTAACAGCAACAGGCTTCCTTTAATGGTCCTCTTGAAAAACCTCTTCTTTGTTTGGCATCCTTTATACCTTTATATGTTTCTTTTGGGAACCAAACAGAAGCTTGAATCACTGTAATTTTTTGTTTATTTGACTTGAATCGCTTTAAACATTTTGTTTATTTCTTCTCAAACTCATCTACCCGATCTAGGACTTTAGAGAAAAATTAACTTTATAACGAAAAGAAAAACCAGGGGCCAGTGGATACCTGAATATTGAGGTTTCAAGCCATTTTAGACAGAAAAGCGCATGAGATCTACCTCTAATAAACTGCAAAAAAAGCCAGAAATGGAGCTGTGGCTCAATTGGTAGAGCACTAGCCTTGAGCAAAAGAAGTTCAGGGACAGTGTCCCTGAGTTCAAACCCAAGAACAGGCACTCCAAAAAATAAAAAAGCAAGCTAGCTAGTATTTTTTTTTGATAGAACTTTTTAAAAAATAGTTTTTAAACAGAAGTGCTAGATTATATTAAAATGTTAAAAAAATAACATTTTTTTGATGACTTAGGCATGTAATAGTACCTTATTACTTTTAGGAAGCTGAAGAGAAATATAAAGCTGACAGAAAGAAATGGCTAGAAGAAAAAATGATGCTTATCGCACAAGCAAAAGAAGCTGAGAATCTGAGAAACAAAGAGATGAAGAAGTATGCTGAAGATAGGGAGCGTTGTATAAAGCAACAAACTGAAGTGGTCAGTTGCAGTTTTTTCTTTTTTTTAGTGTATTTCATTATCTTTGGTTTTAATGCAGATTGCCAACTGAAGTAATATTTATTGAAAAGAATCTTCTCCCTTTTCTGTCATTTTTGTCGTAAATAATTTTTATTCATGATATATGTAAGCTTAGGGTTAGAGTTAACTATTTTTATTTAATTATTCAGTTATTACATCTTTGCTTAAGCACACCATTTCTACCATTGAATTTCTTTGGTACTTTTCTAGAGTGTTACACATTATGGACCTTCTCTTGAGTTTCACTGATTTTTCTGTTCTTGTATCATTGGCATACTCTATTTTTTTTTTTTTTATTGTCATGGGTCTTGAACTCAGTGCCTGGGTGCTGTCCCTGAGCTTTTCTACCACTTTTAGCCACAGCTCCACTTTGTTTTTCTGGTGGTTATTTGGAGATAAAAAGTCTCACAGACTTTCCTGTGTTGGCTGGCTTTGAACCTTCATCTTCAAATCTCAGCCTTCTACGTAGTTAAAATAACAGGTCTGAGCCTCCAATGGCCTGCTTTGCCATGACTTGTCAGTAGGTTTGTAAATGACAGGTGACTACTTCTACTTTGTTCTTCATTTTCAAAGTACTTGTGAATGCTCTTTGTTATTTGCATTTCCATATAACTTTTAGAGTCAGCTCTTCTATTTCTACACTTACTTGTATATGTGTGGTTTTAATTAACTTCAGTTTACTGGGAGTATAAACCTTGAGTGTTTTGGCTCTTGGGCACAGGATGTCTCCTCTTTTGTTTGGTGTTTTTTACTCTTTTTAGCAGAGTGTTTTATGCTTAGGTACTCTATATTTTTAAAAATTTAATGTGAGATACTTCATGATTTTTGGTCTTAGTACAAATTACGCTGGTTTTAAAATTTTCATTTTTCCATTGTTACTGTTAAGTCTGTTGTTCGTTTTACTGTAATTCTACATTTCCCCGTTGGTAGAAATTCCAGAATTTATTTAAGAGTATTTTAGCTGGTCATTGGAATATCAATGAGCATGCTATTTTTAATAAGATGGAAAGGGATAAATGGACATGATGGTATTATGTATTTGGTCTTACAGGTAAGTTTGTCATGTATCTTGTTCATTTTTGCATTGTTGGTGTAGTATACAATAAAAAAATCTCTAAATACTCTTAGTCATCATGTTTCAAGAATTACTTTAATGTTTTCTCTTTGACTAGGAAATATTGGCCGCACAGCTGGCAGAGAAAAATAGTGACCTTCAAAAATGGAGAGAAGAGAGGGATCAGCTGGTTACAGCTTTAGAAATACAGCTGAAATCACTGATCTCGAGTAACACACAGAAAGATTGTGAAATTGAACAACTGAAAAAGATCGCATCAGAAGTTTCTGAAATAGTCAGTAGCATCTTTTTATGTCTTCTTTCTTACTGAACATAGGAATGTAAGTCTGGGATGTTAGGGTGATCTGGCTGTGACATCTGTCACTCCATTGATCGCCAGGGTTGATTTAGCTGATCTGGCTGGCTAGGCTGGTGTCCCCTTCTCCCTCACTGCTCCATGTGCATCCCTCCCAAAGCTGTGCACTTAGTCAAAGAAGACGACCATCCCCAATAGAGGAGGACCGGTCTTCAGTCAAGGGTATACGAGTAACTGTGCTCCCCTACTAGAACCTCCAAACAAGCTCTCAAGGAATATCTCTGAACCACTATCACCTGGCTCACAATTCTCATGACAAAGTATAAGCCAGTTCATATTAATTCTTATGTATGCTTTCTCCATTATGAATTCAGTAGAATCTTTATTTTTTAGTAATAGTAACTAGATGGTATAAGAAATATAATTATGATATAATTATATAATTATAAGATCTTCATTGAAATTTATCAAACTTAGGTAATCTGGTATTTATTAAATGATGTGAGCAGGACATAGGAGTAGGACTATCTTACAAAAAGATGGGATGATGAATGTACTGCAAGAAAGATTTTGTTATACTTCCCTTTTCTACTTTAATATTATAGTTGGATTACCGACTCTAGTTTTTCTAAAAATATGTTATCCTAAAAGCAGTTAGGCTTCAAATTCCAACACAGTATAGTCATTGACTATGCCGTTTAACATGTGTAAGTCTACTTTTTTTTCTTCTCTGGAAATTAGAAACGATGGTGCTTGCTAAACAATGAAAGAGTTGAAATGAAACTGATAGGAGAAAATATATGTAGAACACTTCAGAAGTAGAAAGCAATCTTTCAGATGTCTTCTATCAGACCTAAAAGCTAGATGGTTGCTCAGCCCTTCCTATGTCTCTTAAGATGAAAGATTGATAGAGGTTTAGCTAAACTCCTCAATAAAGAAATCTTATTTATACTGTTTTACTCATTGCAAATCTAGATTTTTATGTTTTTTTGTGTGAGGTATTATATTTTCAAGTTAAAAATGGCTTAAAAAAATCTTTATTTTAGGAAAAACCTCCTCCAGATCTTCAGCCTAGACATAGTTCTACGTGCCCTGGCAGCTTTGAAACTGAAACTCAGCCAACAAGTGTTGAAATTTCCAGGAGTGCATCAGAGGTGAGTATTGGATGACAGTCTACTTCTTGCAGTCTTTAGGCATCACTGATCACTAAATAAGACTTACAAGTGTAATGTCAATTGTTGCAGGTACTTTGCTACATAATTAGCTATATGTTTTCAGATGGGTAAAGGAAAATTAGAGTCATTTGAAAGGAGGTGACATTCTTCAGAGAGGTTAAATCTCTGAGTTCTCTTCAATATTTTGTCAGTGCTGAATGTGAACTCAGAGCCTAATGCATTCTGTGCTCACTCTACTCTGCTATATATACCCCTGGCAATAGTCATTTATAGCTTGGAACAAGTGGCATGGCTATAAAGCCTAGCTACTCAGAAGGCTCAGATCTAGTACATTGGGGTTGGAAGCCAATCCAGGTAGAAAAGTCTACTAGACTCCAACTCCAATCAACCGCAAAGAAGCCAGGCTGCAAGAGTGCTCAAGAAGTAGAGCTCCAACTTTGAACAAGAGAGCTGAAGCAAGCATGAAGCACCTCAGGTTAAACCCCTGTATCAACAATAATAAATTAATTAATCCATTAATTGATTTGAGAGAGTTTTTTGTGATTTAGAAGTTCATACTCTATAATTTTTTTTTTCCTATTTCTATTTTAGGATGGATCTTTAGTTCTCGACTCATGCGAAGTATCAACAGAAAACGAACCCAGTACTCGATTTCCAAAACCTGAATTAGAGATACAGTTTACACCATTACAGCCAAACAAAATGGCAGTAAAACACCCTGGTTGTGCCACACCAGTGACAGTTAAGATTTCCAAGGCTCGAAAGAGGAAGAGTAGTGAAATGGATGAGGTAAACAGTGAACTCATGAATACATTTAATAAGTAAATCTTATTGAGCTCAGTTATACTATATAGTTAGGCTCTGCCACCAAAATCATAATTTGTGGTGTATTTTATTCTGGTTAAAAATAATGAGGCTTAATAGTCCTCAGGCGAAAATCTCCTTATTGCAATTAAGATTTACCATAGTTAAATTCAGTTATTTACCGAAAGGCAATCTTCTAATCTTCTGTGAGATTATGTGGAGAGATAAAGAGTAAGATGCTATGTCTGTTTAGTTAAGAAGAAGAAGAAAGGTAGTTTAGTTATGGGAAGTTACACTCAACTTTGATTTTGCTCGAACCACCTTTTCTTTTTTTTAAATACTGATCCTGGGGCTTGAACTCTTGGATCTACCCTGTTCCTGAGGTTTTGTGCTCAAGGGTAGTTCTACTACTTGATCTCTACTTCCAGCTTTTAGTGGCTCATTGGGGATGAGTCTCACATCTCATAGACTTGTCCTGCCTGGGCTGGCTTGGGGATTTGAGTCTCATTCCTCAGATCTCAGCCTCCTAAACAGCTAGGATTACTGGTATGAGTCACCAACTCCTAGCTCCAAGTATTTTTTTTTTTTTTAAATTTAAGTCCTGGTACTGAGAAATAAACCAAGAACTTCCCACACTTATTAAGCAAGTACTATACATCTTAAGCCACATGCCCCTTTTCTACCCTCCAAGCCCAATGATGCCTAATTTTAATGAGAAGTCTTAGATACAGATGCCTGTCCGATTTGGGAGTTGGAAAAGGATAGATATGTTGCTGTGCTTTTTATAATTTAATTATAAAAATTTGATCTCTGAGGCCAAACTCTTCCTGATCAAGAACCACTATTTTAAGCAATAATGTAACATTTTAAAGATTTTTTCATTCTGAGTCTCTAGGAAAAAAAAGTATTGTTAAGCAATTAACCAGTTCTGAAATTCATTATTTTTCAGGACTTGGTGAAATGTGAAAATAAAAAGAACGCTACACCTAAGTTCCTAGGAATTCCTAAAAATTCTCCTGTCAAGAAGGAACAAAAGGTTTGTCTTTGGATTTGTCCAAAACTGACCATTTCTATGATTTACATTATAAAATGGAAAGAAGGAACTAATATTTCAAATTTTGACTAGAAATTATCCAGAAATCCAGATGTATCTAAGTATAGCATATTTATCCACCAATTTTTTTCTTATTTTTAATTGTATGTTATTGTTGGTATAAGTATAGAGGACTTACAGTTAAATTAGTCAGATAATGGGTACATTACTTCTCAAACCTTGACACCCCTTCTCATGTTTTTGTCCGCCTTTCCCTCCCCCCAAGAGGTTTATCTTTGTGATTGTTGTTGTTAATGTACTACGTGAAATTCTTTTTTTTTTTTTTTTGTCTTTTGTGGGGCTTGAACTCTGGGCCTGTGCACTGTCCCTGAGATCTTCAGCTCAAGACTATACTGCCCTACCCCTTGAGCCACAGTGCTACTTCCAGTTTTCTAGTGGTTAACTGGAGATAAGAATCTCAGGGTCTTTAGTTCCTGGGCTGCCTTTAAACCATGATGTTCAGATCTCAGCCTCGTAAGTAGCTAGGATTACAGGTATGAGCCACCATGCCTGGCTGATCATTCTAGTACCATAGCATTTCCTTGTAATAATTCTCACTGACAATAACAAAACATCTTTTATTAGGTTTCCACACATTTGTCATCTAAGAAAACATACTCTTTACGGAGTCAGGCACCTTCAGTTAGTGTAAACTTCGCCAATAAGAAAAAAGAAGGAACGCTACAGAAATTTGGAGACTTCTTACAACACTCTCCAACAATTCTTCAGTCAAAAGGTTTGCAGAAAATTAAATGACCTTTCTGTTAGATGTCATGTGCCTTCTAACATTTGCTTTCAATAAGTGCTATAAGCCAGAATTGCCCTATACTGTTTAATGTGGGAAGAAATGTTTTCTTTATAATGTGCGCATATTAGAACCGTTGTCTTCCATAAGTTACGTACAGTATATATCCATATGCACATCTATCATGGGATTGGATTTATTACATTCAGATTTGAAAAGAATAGAATAGGGAATGTTCTTGAAATTCCAGGTAGCATTATGTACCTAGCATATAGAGTTTGGAGGGTGCCTTGTGGGCTTTTTTTGTAGCATTACTTGAATGAAAGTGAAATGTTGGGAGATGAGAGGAATATTAGAAGAGAAGCAGGGAACAGTTGAGTCAAACAGATTATAAATATGTTTCTGCAAAAGTTTACCAGAGAGATTCCTAAACTTCCTTGTTCAGTGACCTTAGTGTCAGTAATTATTTTCTTTATGCCCTAATATCCAAGAATTACTTGATAAACAGAAGTACTTCACAAATCGAAGATGACTATTTTCTGTGAGGACTAAAAATATTCTGAAATAGTTTTACAAGTTTATTGTAGCACACTTTAAAAGAGCACAGTTGTATTTGTATAAGTAAGATTTACTTAGATAATAGCAAATTGCTAATACTTGGTAAGTCAGAGCTTCTGTTAAATTTGAGATGAGGTTGGTCTCAAACCTCAAACCTGACATGGGTTATCCTCCCATGTCATCCTCCTCAGTAGGTGGAGCTATAGATATGCACCACTGTTGTCATCACCAGAGGACAGACTTATGGTTTTAAAACATTTTTGTTATGTATTTCATTTGTATTATTTTCAATAATATGGAAAAGAATATGTAAGGAAGGGACAATTCACTTACTTGGCTGACTGAATTACTTAGCACTTTCCTGACTAAGATACTTGACATGGTTTACTAATTTTTTTTTAACGTTAGTTTAGGAAGATAAGATGTCTCTGTTTAGGATTACATCTATAGTACAAGCCTATTGTGGTGGGGCACTTGGAAAAAGAAGAGAGAAACTTAATTAACTTTAGATTCCACTTCATTGATAAGTATTGTTAACATTAACTCAGTATTACTTGTCTCTAAACTTCTTTCTGTTCTGTCTTCATGTCATTTAGTACATAATAGTAAACTTCAGATTGAACCAATATTTCTCCTCTGTTTTAAATCCTCATACTTTCCTACTGTCGCATAATCTGTTTTCTGACTCTTTTCTCCAGTGTATCTCCTATTAGTTTGTTGTTGCTAATTAGACAACTTTAATCTTTTTAATTTAATTTTTGTGCTGGCCCTGGGGCTTGAACTCAGGGCCTACGCACTCTTCCCAGCTCCACTTCCAGCTTGGTTATTAGTCAACCTTTGCTATATCATGGTTCACTCATTGTGGCTTTTGCAAAAAAAAAAATGCGTAGTGATTGCTCACCTATCTCAGGAGTTTCATTCCAGAGACCCCTGTGATCAGTGAAATTTCAAGATAGTTGAACCGCCACCTACTGAGGGACAGCTAATGCTGCTGCTTCACAATTTTCACTGATCGCAGGGGTCTCTGAAATGTACTACTCCCAAGATAGATGAGGGATCACTATAGCTTATTGAGGATACGAGCTTCATATACTTTCCTTCTAGGACTGGCTTTGAACCACAGCCCTCTGATCTCAGCCTCCAGAGTAGCTAGGTTTATAATCATGTGCCACCCATCTCCAGCTGACAGCTTTTTTTTTTTCTAGTCCTATGGCTTAAACTCAGGGCCTGAGGAATCAAATCCAGGGTTTCACACATGCTAGGAGAGCACTCTACCACTGGATTATGCTCCCAGCCCCAGCTTTAATCTTAATAGCTTCTGATCATTCTGAAAATATGACACTTTCTTTCTGAACTTGAGCATTCCTTTTTTTTTTTTTTTTGGCTTTTTCTTATAAGCTTAAATGGAATTTGTAATTATAAAGTGTTTTCACTGAATTGTCATTGGCACCTTTATGTAATAGTATTGAACTAAATATATCACCTTATATATTTATTAATTTGTCAGTTTTGTTTTGGTTTGGCTATAAAGGGTTTTGAATTCTGGAACTGCTTTATTTCTGCTTTATTTTTGCAACAGTTCTTGTGTGGGTTTCTTTTTTTTTCCTTTTATTTTTTTTTTGCCGACAGCGGTACCACAATCCACTGGTATATCTGTGCCTCTTGTGTATCTGGAACCATAATTCTTTTGATTTTTGCCTCCTGAGTAGCGGAGACTTACAAGGGTGTTCCATTTAAATTTTTTCTCTAGCAATTGTGTATTTATGTCCTGTCATTTCTGTATTGCATCATTTTAAATTTGTGTATGTTTTTTCTTTACTAAGTATTGCTGCAAGCCTTAATAATTTTCTGCAGATTATTATTTCAAATTTTAACATATTTATAGCAAAGAAGATAATAGAAACAGTGAGTTCTCAAAAGCTGTCAAATGTAGAAGCAAGTAAAGAAAATGTGTCTCAACCAAAAAGAGCCAAAAGGAAATTGTACACAAATGAAATTTCATCTCCCATTGATATATCTGGCCAAATGGTAAGCTAACATTTCAGTTTTCACTAATGTAAAACTACTCATGTTCTTTTTAATTCTGAAATATCTATAACAACTTGAATTTTCTAAAGATTTAATTTTTTTTTCTTTAGACCATATGTCTTAAAACACATGCTTTAAATGGTACACTCCTGGTGTCAGATGAGCTAACTTTATGTTAATTAAATATAGATAGTTACTTAATGTATATAACTAAAATACATTTCCATTTGAACTCTTAGCAGCAGAATATATTTACATTAATAGCACTATCATAATTTAATATAACAGTTTATTTACCTCTTGAATCTGTTTCTCTTTGTCATAAGAATTGAACAAAGATAGGTCTAAATTTGCCTTAAAAAATATAGAATTGACATTTAGCCACTTCTTCCCACCTTTATTCTCAGCCTTCCTGGCTTTCTTAAGAAAAGATGGTACTTGTCACTCTGACTCCGAGTCATTCTCACTCAGAATAGTTTGTGCTGTTACGATGATGATACTGATTTCCTATCATGCTTGCATTTGCTTAGTATCTACTAAGTGAAGGTAGCAAATGAGCAAGAGAAAAAAATTTCAGCCAGTAGTGGCCTAGGAAAATGAGGAGAGACTTATTTTTGTCTTAGAATAGTAGCTTTCAGATAAGACACTGATACTTGAGAACAACTGCTAAAGGATTAGGGTTGATTAGAACATGCCATTGTAAGTACTGTTCTGTTAGTCACTTTTTACCATCTGTCTGATTAGTGCATAATTTCCTCCCTTGGCTGAGATCATTTCTTTTCTTAGTTTCAGTATAATGTGTTTTCTACTTCATAAGCTATGTACTTGTTGCTATGAAAGGTCATTTCTTAAAACTGGCTGAGCCATTTGTCTCTAGATACTTTAATAATTGTAATGCTCATGTATGCTCTGAATATTGTGCTAAGAGTAGGTTATTTTAACCCTACATTTAGATACTGTAATCTTTTATAAAATCAATTTTCTCTTGCATGCATCTTAGTAGAAGATGATATATCTGTAGTGAAAGAGACAGAAAGACTTATGTATCTGATACTACCTATTAAATGTGAGTGATTAGGCACATGAACAGATATCATCAATCATTATTAACAAGTCTTCGATTTTACCTCTTTTTGAGACATTGAAAATGATTACTTTCAAGTTTTAAGTATAATTTAAAATTATTTTTAAAAAGGATGTCAGTTTGAGTCCAATGAATCATGTTTTTCACATTTCAGATTTTAATGGAGCACAGAGTGAAGGAAAGTGACCACCAGATTCTCAAACGACGACTTCGAACTAGAATAGCCAAGTAACTTCCTTTTGGACAATGTCTTATGTATATTTCATACTCATAATCACTGTAACTTGTAATATGCAGATAACTTTTTATATTGTGATACATTTGACCCCTTTGTACAGAAATTGTTTAATATTATATAATTTTAATTCAATAAAGAAATCTTTTACTTATGTGAGCTATAGGCCTTTTAATAATAGTTTCTTTACCAGCTGTATATTGCCCTCTTAACTCAGTAATTGGATCAGTGAAGATTCTAGAAAAAGATGTTACTCTTATTTAAACTGTCCTATGATTCTACTGTATTATAGTTAAGATTTAAGAAGTAAGCAATTACAAGTGTTTTATTTGCCAAAACATGATTGTCTTCTGTTGTTTTCCCCCCCTACATGTTTGTTTACATCAGCTGATTGTACAAGGGGGTTTCACTTTGACATGTTATCCACCACTCTCCCTCATCTCCTTTAACTCATTCCCAAACTAGTTTCAACAAACTTACGTTATAGTATTGTGATTTGATAGAATTGGTATTCCGAGTTTTCTAATACACAGAAGATTAGAAGTAGAAAGTTACAAAAGAAGAGTTAGCATCTAGGAGCCAAAACAGGTAGCTAGAGGAAAAGAAAAAGAATTTTATATCTTAGAAATACATTTTTCCGTTTTATTGATGAGAAGATTAAGGCCACTGAGGATTACTTCTACTGGGACATAAGTAACATGTATTGAGCTGATGGTTAAGAAAATTTAACAAGTAGAAAGAATCAGGAAACTCAAGAATTATCAGCAGAGGCTTAAAAAAATAGTTGTACAAAGGAGTTGCCATCCAACAAAGCAGTTTATAACTCATCTTGATCAATGTCAGAACTTTCAACATTCTTGCCTGTTCTTCCCCTACCCTGTCCTTTCTTCACTCTTAATTTTCTAGGATACACGTATGTAGGGAACTTCGAGGCCAAGCTACAAGACCAGGACAGGGTTAAGAGATTGGAATACTATCTTCCCAGTACTCATAAGGCTGAGAACTGGACTCTGGAAAGATCAAAACAGATAAGGCAAAACAAATGTGCAAGTTGCTATTAACAGGGCCATGTGAAGTTTAAGTTAGAGGTCTTTGGACCCTATAAAGCTTCAGCCATTGGAAATATGATAAATGTTTGGGTTAAGGCCAAATATTCAGCTTCCCTCTGCTTCCTAACAAAAAGGGAGTCAATAATTACAATGTACACAAACTATGTCTCATGTTAATGATTGTAACCACAAGACAAATCTTGTCTTTGACAAGTATTAAATCTGTAGTCAGTTGAAAAACAAGTTTTAGAAGTAGATCCAAAAGTTTTAGTGAATGTTAAGATGGTTTGAAAAACAGAGTCTGAGAGGACACCCGCTTTATCCCAAGTCTGTGCTCTCTGGTAAGTATGGGCATTCATGGGAATAAAGAATTATCACTTTAGCAGGTTCTTGAAAATAGTAAGCAGAAAGTATGTGATTATGTTGTATATAAATACATCATATCAATATTAGATTGATATTAGTTTTGCTCAGCCCAGTCTTACAGTGAGTGTGCACATACACTTTGTGACTCTGATCAGTACATTCTGCCTCATCCAAGAGGCAGCCACAGAAATGATTTAGATTTAATTTCTTATATTGTTAGAAATTTGACTTTTACTCTGGAAGTTGTAAAAACCGGGCCTTTGGAAGATTGTAATTTGCCTACCTAGACCACTTTTTTACTTTATGGAATTTTTATAGGAAAAATTTGTTTAGTATTCATAACTGATTTAGATGTTTTGAGAAGTGTTCCAAGCACTTCTGATTGAACTGGCTTCTATCGTGGATTGTTCACAAGAACCGGAGTAACTGTAACGTGGAACAGGCTGCAGTACAGCTGATGATGCAAAGTTCACATTTTCCACAAGATGGAGACAAAGAACTTCTCAGCAAAAAGGCTCCCTATGCACAAAACCCAATCTCTGACTTTACATCTGCGTCAATTTTAATTAATACAAGTAGGACAAAAATAGGGGAAGGTGGGTAAAATTATCTTTGGTACCATTCCCTCTCAGCCATAGAAATTCTTTCCACCATGGGGTAAAATGGGAAGTAATTTTAAAAGTATATATGGCAAAGCATATATGGTAAAGTGCTTGCCTAGCATGCACAAAGCCCTGAGTTTGATTCCTCCGTACCACATACACAGAAAAAGCTGAAAGTGGTGCTATGGCTCAAGTAGTAGAGTGCTACCCTTAAGAAAACCCAAGGACAGTGACTTGGCCTTGAGTTCAAATCCCAGGACTGGAAATTTAAAAAGTGCCTAGTAACACTGTTCATATCTTATGTAATGGGAACATGTAATGTTTTAAAATATCACCCTGGGACTGGGAGTTTGGCCTAGTGGTGGAGTGCTTGCCTAGCATGCATGGAGACCTGGGTTCAATTCCACATACATAGAAAAAAGCCAGAAGTGGTGCTGTGGTTCAAGTGGTAGAGCTCTAGCCTTGAGAAAGCCCAAGGACAGTGTTCAGCCCCAGGACTGGCACAAAAAAATAAAATAATCACCCCAAGAATTATGCAAATATGCAGCAGCATCAATTCGAATATATTAGCTTAAAAATCATTGCTTAGGCCAGGAGTTTGGCCTAGTGGTAGAATGCTTGCCTATCAGGCACAAAGACCTAGGTTTGATTCCTCAGTACTACATACTTAGAAAAAGCTGGTAGTGGCTCTATGATTCAAGTGGTAGAGCTCTATCTAGCCCAAGGATAGTTAGTGCTCAGGCCCTGAGCTCAAGCCCAGGACTGGAAAAAACAAAAATCATTGCTTACAGAATAGGGGGAAATAGAGGGTGTAATAATGTGGACATCATTGCTCATAAGATGATGGATGACAAGTGTGAGGGAAAAGGCCAAGGTAACTAAGGATGGCAGGGCAGGCTGGACCAACCTGTCCCTGTGCTCTGAACTCTCTTGAGCAACTATGATGCTATTGCGTTTGTTAGGGTTAGAAAGCCACTGTTGATTAGTATTCTTGCTGTTTGCAGATACCTTTACTCCTCACCAATTCACCATTGAAATGTTACTATAAATACACTTGTAATGTTGACCTCGGACATTATCTTTTCTAGCTAAACATACCCTCTGTGCTTTAAACAAAGAGAAGACCTTGGAAACTCAAGTTTTTTCTTATTGTTGTTCCTGAAAAGCAAGTATTAAGTACCTAATTGTAAATACCAGGCAGTCTGCCAAGTGTTCCTGTCCTAATGGTATTTTATGAGTCAAAATACATAGTTTGACATATCACCTGATTATAGGGTGAATATTTTTAACACATTTGTGTTGTCCTGTCAGCCTACCCAAAATAGCATGTGATTTTTCTTTTCTTCAGGGTAAGAACAAGGTCAAGGCACACAGATCATTGCTGTAGCCAAATCCATACACAACAGAACAGAAAGAATAAACCAGAAAGCAACAGATAATGAAGTATTGCATCAAGGTGAGTTTAATTTGTTTGATCCACTCACCCATTCTTCTTTTTTTTTTTTTTTCAGCAATGAGAATCATAATGGGGCTCTCTTCCAAGTCACATCCCCAGCCAATTTTATTTTGAGACACATTTTGCTAAATTACCTATGCCAGCCTTGAACTTTTCATCTTCCTGCCTCAGCCTACTGAGTAGCTGGAATTACAGTCATGTATCACCATCCAGTGAGATTTTTCACATTTTGCTTAAGCGGAGTGGAATTTTCTTGTGAATGGCAAAGGTATTCCAGATAATTGCTGTTCTCTGATCCACCCTAAGAGTGTTTCATTGAAGAGTACACCAAATTCATGGATGTTTAAGGAACTGGGGAAACAGTGGTGTATGAAAAAGATTGTACATATATATTACCTTGGGAAGTTCATAAGAACAAGGTTGAGTCCTCTTGGGAACAAATTTTAGGAATGTATCCCCTGGGATCATGTCTGATGTCAGTTACGTGAGTAGCCAGGGAACAGTGTGACAATATACTTATAAAAGGTCAGAACAACTAAGAAGTAGTCAGTGCATTATTCTATTAATTTCTGAACTTCAGGAGGGTCTACTGCTCTCATGTTATTTTCAGGGCTTTCTTTCATGCTAGAGCTTTCAAATATTTCTACGCAAACCTAATCTCCGAGGTTTTAGACTCATGTCTAGCTGTCTTCTGGGTTATCTCCACCTAGAGCTTTTTTTTTTTATTGTAATGTATAGAAGGGTTACAGTTATATTTGCCAGATAGTAGGTGCATTACTTCTCACACATTGATACCCCTTCTCATGTTTTTGTCCCCATTCCCTTCCCCGCCCCTCCCAATCATCTTGTTTTTCCCCCTTCCCTTTCCTATTTCCAATAAACAAATTAACGTGTATATACAATATACCAGGTTACAAAGTCAGATACTGTAACAATATGAGTTAACCAAAGGGTAACAAAAGAGAAGTAACATAGTACCTTAAGAACAAACTCACACAAGTTAAAGCTCTTGTTTCCACACCCTGAAGATCCTTTCATTTGGCCTCATCTTATATGACCTTATGTAACTAGGTTTTGAGCTATTGTAATCCTTGGCTAGGAGAGTCCTAGATGTGTACTAATTATTGCAAATGAGGGAAACCACTGAGCCTATGTTCCTTTGGGTCTGGCTTACTTCACTTAATATGATTTTTTTTCTAAGTCCTTTCATTTCCTTACAAATGGGGGAATGTCATTTTTCATGGCAGCATAGAATTCCATTGTGTATAGATACATATCTTCTTGATCCATTTATCTACTGGGGGACATCTGAGTTGGTTCCATATCTTCGCTATGGTAAATAGTGGTGCAGTGAACATCGTTGTGCTAGTTCTTTAGTATGTCCTTGTTTCTGGACGTTTGGATAAATGCCAAGGAGTGGAATTGCTGGGTCATAGGGGAGCTCTATGTTTAGTCTTTTGAGGAATTTCCATACTATCCACGGTGGTTGAACGAGTTTACACTTCCACAAACAGTGCAGTAGTGATCCCTCCTGGCCACATCCCCACCAGCATCTATTGTTATAAGATTTCTTGATCATGGCCATTCTAACTGGAGTGATCCCCAGAGAGCTTTTAAGGTTAATTTCCAACTCATCTTGTCTGGAAAGAAACACATTAAAATGTTTCTTCTAGTATATTTCTTTCTCATTCTGTATCTTTTGACAACTATTTATTGAATGTTACTCTGTTCCCTCCACCATGCAAGTACTGGAGATAGAATAATTTTTAAAAAAGAGACCTAAGGCCAGACGCGGTGGCTCATGCCTGTAATCCTAGCTACTCAAGAGGCTGAGATCTTAGGATCAAGGTTCAAAGCCAGCCTGGGCACAAAATGTCTTGAGACTCTTATTTCCAATTAACCTCTAGAAAATGGGAAGTGGGGCTTGGCTCATGAGTAAGGTGGTAGCCTTGAGCTGAAGAACTGAGGAACAGTACCCAGGCTGAGTTCACGCCCTACAACCCACAAAACAAAAAGAGAGACTTAGTTCTACCCCAGTATGTTATCTGTTTAGAAAAAGACTATATTAATAAGCAAATAAACACAAAAGTCAAGTATTTTGTAGTCTGATTTTTTTTTTTTCTTTTTGATACAGGATCTCACAATGTAGTCTAAGCAGGCCTTGACCTCGTGATCCTCCTCCTTCAACCTCTCCCTTCACCAAGTGCAGGCGATTACAAACATGGACTAACACAGGTGGCTCCACTGGGATGTTCAGAGAATTGACTGCCTCCCACTTTCAAAAAGAAACCTCATAGGAACTTTTTTGTAATGGTTATTTATCCTGACTCAGCCCATGGTAAGACCCTTAAGAGTATGATTTATGGGCTGAAAATCTACTACAGGAACTCAGTCAGTAAGACATGGAGAAAGCACATTTTAAGGGGTCAAACTAGGGGTCATTATTGGAGAGCAAGCAACTGCACATGAACTGAGCTTAAGCCCAGGACTGGCAAAAAAAAAAAAAAAAAAAAAGCAAGGAAGCTAACTTATAGCAAACATAATGGTATGCCATTGTTTTTCCCATTTTGGAGGAGAGGCTGGATTCTTTTTGAGATGTTTGAACCATATGTGTTAAGAATTAGGTCTGATATTAGATGACAATCTAATATGATTTCACAGAGAATAAATTGTCCATAAATCCAGAGAACTAAAAATAGTTATTTCTGTATTGCCAATAAGGATTTTTTTTCTGTGTTTATTTTCCATGGCGCTCACAATATATGAATCTTAAAATCTTTGCTACCCACTAGATCATAACAAAACCTAAATGGAAAGGAGACTACTGAAATACAAGGTTTGCATGTATAATTTTATTATGCTCATGGTTATAGTTAACACTTAATTCCCCTACCTCCCAGGTACTGCTCAGATAAAGTGAGACTTCTGGGAGTTTCTATTGCTGAGTTCTGGATCTTAAAGAAGCTTCCCCTTACCTGCTTCATACTAAATGGAATATTAGGAAGGTGCAGAGACCCTACCAAAAGAATAGGCATATGCACAGTAAAGGAGGACCTGTTGCTCAGAGATTGTCATTGATTTTTACAGTTAGAGCTCACCATTATACATTCTAGTTGTGTAAACCTAACTATATGTACACTCCTTTACCTCTGATGTGTTGGTAATCTTGTGTCTATGAAATAATTCAATGGGGAAACCGATTATTGGGGAAAACTATCAAATTTCATTACATGCTATAACTTGGGAGTTATACACAGCAGGGGGTGAGGGTGGTATATAGTTGAGGTTAAGAAGCATTTTTAACTACAATAAAATAAGGACTTGCAGCTGCTGGGTTGGAGGAGGGGAGGTGGCACCAAGCTAAGGTAGGTGGAGAGGAAAGGTGAACAAAGCTTGTCCAATTATGCAGATCAAGTCTCCTAGGTAACAGTCACCAGCAAGGCAGCTATGGTGATTGTTGTGTGGACCTCATCTTGTCATCCTGTGAAAAGATATTTTCCAGGCAGAGAGAGGAAGAGCAGATAGGAAAGCTTGTATATCTTTCCCTCTCCTGGCAACACACACCATTTGCTTTACTAATGGGACAGATATAAATTTCTTTTTCTACAAAAGATAGCTTCTTAAAGGCATTCGTGTATCTGCAGAAATATAGTTTTATTTGAATAACCAATTCAAATTATCCCAAAGTGTATTTGTGGTGGGGGTATTTTGATCTCCCTTATATCAAACTCCTGTGAAAGAATCTGTCTACTTCTGGGGAATTCAGAAGGGAGATTAGGATTAGGTCCTTTTTTTTTTTTTTTTTTTTTTTTTTTTTGCTTACTGGTGCTTTTAACACCCTTTCACCTAGTTCCTTTTGTATGCTGGACAAACAGTTCTATAATTTCAACTGCATCCCTTTTTATTTTTTTTTTTATTTTTAGGTCAGATCTCTTAACTTTTCCTAAGCAGTCCCAAGTCTCACAATTCTCATGCTCCCTACTGAGACTGGAATTTAAAAATAGGTATATATAGATAGTTATCAGTAAATATTAGTTCATTTTTCTATCCTTGAGAAGACAATGACACTTCCTCACCAGGTCAGTATGGGATTGTAAGAACTGGACTCATGTTGGAGAATAAAAAAAAAAAAGATTTCATGTGTGAATCTCCTAATTCTTGCTATAACACAGTTTCCAAGAGCAGATAAGTTCTGTCTGCAGGATAACTATCATTTGGATCAGCTACAAGCTGTCAAGTGTAAGACTAAAGGCACATTCTTTTAAATATCTGGGGCAAGAGAGAGATCTATCTGAGGCTTGACTGAAAATACTTAGGAATGTAGACATTGGCTTACTAATTAATCTCCACTGTAGACAGCCCTCACTAGGGGTCATGTATTGCTTGGCATTTCTAAGTCTCTGTAGGCACCAAGCAGCTAAAATTGAAGAGACTTTCAACTTCGAATTAATAGCTTTTCCTTGTTCTTTTTTTCATTGGATTTGGGTGGAAGCTAGACTCAAAACCAATTAGAAATGGTTGGACATAAGAAATTAGCCCTGCTAGGAAGCATATTCCTCTCCTTTCCCCACCTCTCCCCCTCCTCCCCTCCCCTCCCCTCCCCTCCCCTCTCCTTCCCCTCCTCACCTCTCCCATCTTCTTCTCACCTCTCTCCTCTTCTTCCCTCCTTTCATCTTCCTTCCCCTCTTCTCTTCTCCTTTCCCCTCCTTTCCCCTCTCCTCTTCTCTCTTCTTTTCCCTCTACTTCCCTCTTCTCCACTCTCCCTCTCTTCTGTCTTCTTCTCCCCTTCCTTACCCTCTCCTCAGAACACCCATGAATCCTTCTCATCTATACAGCACTCCATTGGGATGTCTATTAGTGGCTGGCTAGGCAAAAAGCATTTATCTTGTCCAAAGTGCTTACAGGTTGAGCTGTGTAAGCATTAACATCATTGAAGGATTGCATCCTGTTGTAGTCCCCAAGGTCAAGCAAAGCACCAAGTACATGCTCACATGCTGGTCCCAGGGGATAATGGCCCCCGCACCCAAAATGGAGCATTCCATTGTGGACCTGGTCAAGGATACCACCCTGGGCCCCCAGGTCATAACCCATGTTTATATTTGCTTCCTTGTTAAGCTCTATGTAAGCCTACCCCACTCCCTAGCACAACGTTCAATCCCACGGGAAGGTCTGTGTACCTCTGTTCCCCAGTAGTCCTCTCCTGCTGACGATGGTGTCTGAACTATTCCTTTTCCATTCTCCTCCATTTTCCTTCTAATCATAACCAGCATTCCCAGGGACAATGGCCTTTGGTGTATGTGTGTGTGGTATATGTCCTTTGTTAGATAACACCGCTATGTCCACTTAGTGTTTTTTTCAGAACACTTAGCCTCTTCGCCCATTTCCATTATTCCTTTGATTTAACTGGAGATTTAGGAACAGAAAAGGAATGATGTCTCATGAACATGGACATCCCATGAACATTTGATGCTCCTCTCCTGTCAATGACCATATACTTCCTAAGGAACTGAGCCACAGTTCCTTCAGAATTAATCACAATTACCTACGATGTTTATTAAACAGGCTCCTTAGAATCATCCGAATCTACCAAACTAGAGGTAAAGACTGCAGTCTGGCTCTTTTATTAACGTTTTAACTATTCAAACATGAAGTGAAATTTAGTTGTTTGCTCTAGAGTGCTAATATTTCCTTATTTTGTGTTGCCTATCCCTAGCAACTTTGTAGCTCACCTCTAAAGATTTTCTTTAAAACGAAATAAGCTGTACTTTCAACATGCTTATTCACTTAGATAAAATGTATTGCCCAATATATAAATATATTACTCTAACCTTTGCATTTCCTAATTAACACCCTTGACCCCTTGGCTTATGTTCTAACTGTACCTCAGATCTTTCTTTTCAGAACACACCACAATCACTAGTGCTCTGTGAGGATAAATCAGGACTATGTCTGTTTTTTCACCTTGGAGCAGCACATGGCTTTCCCTGGAGTAACTACTAATAATAAAGCATTGGTTTGAAGTGAATGAATCTGACATTCCTTTAAAAGGGAGCGATAACTTTTGGGGGGAGGAAACCATATTGGTTAATGCTATAGCATTGCTTCCCTGAATTGCTTCATGTTTCCATGGAAACATAACTACCAATTCATGTAGGCACCTCTACCTGTCAGTGCCAGGTACCCAAAGAGAGCTTAAAAATCCCATTTCCTGGTCCCCTGCTGCTCTTCTCACACAGTGGCAGAGAGCTCCAGTGACAACAGGAAGGGCCTCCAGTAAGAGCAGCAGGAGTCTCTAAGGCTTTCACTGTGGATAAGTGAGAAGGAAAGGAATGGAACAGCTCCATTCTTCAAACAATTACCCCTGTCCTTAGGTGGCAGGATTCAGGGGGAAGCCTCCTTGGACGAAGGTGAGAGAACAAATGCACTCCACTTTCCCAAGGGGCTTTGTGTTACATCCTACTGATTGCTAACACCAATTATGCCATTACTGCTTAATAGCACCTTTGAAAATAGGGTTGTTGGCTTTGGGAAAAAAAAAACAACAAAAAACCTACTCAGTTTCTATATCTATGGTGATGGAAAAGATCAATATCAACATGAAGATTGAAAGAAAGACATGGAATATTTTCAGAATGGTATAACTGCTTCCGGGCATAGAGGTGGTATATAATCTGGCTAAATTGTGAAATTGTGGAATTCTGTGGCTGGCAGATCTTTGAGCTTGTGAGCTCCAGTCTGCGTGTGTAGGCGTAATGAAGTGACATGAACTAATTGGCTCATTACACGGCCACTAAGATCTGGTAAATGAGCAGGCCCTCAGTATTAGAAGTGGATGAGAGCTTCTGACTTGGTGCTTATACCCTTATGGATTATGATAGAAGTAAGCTTCAGCCCAAACCTTTGAGAGAATTTGTAGCAAGCTGTTTCCCAAATGTTCTCTGCTATTTTATATTTGCTCATCAAATTTGGAATGAAAGATCCATCAGAAGAAACTGGCAAAATCTTGAAATCTAGATTCAGCTAATAGCTTTACATTAAAACTATATGTATTTCTAGTATAATGATGTGTTGAAGCATGTATGTTGTAAAATGACTAAATTAAGTTAATTAACATGTTGACTACTTCACATACATGACATTTTTTTTAACACTGAAAGCCCTTCAAATCTACTAAGCAGTTTTCAGAATAAAACACATTGTTATTTATGTTTGCTGTACTTGAATTTATTTCCCTTGTTTAATTAAAATCTCATGTCCTATGAACTATCTCTTTCTAGCCAAACCTTTCCCCTGGAAATGACCATTCCATTCTCTTCTTCTACAGATTTGCCTTGTTAACATTCCCTATAGAAGTGATTTATTTTACAGAGCTCTATTGGGAAGGCAAGAGGGATCAAGTGCTCCAGCCCTGTCTTTGAGTTTCTTAACATCAGTTCTAAAATTATGTATAGAGGAGGAGAAAAAAGTCTACATCATTAACTGGTCTGATCTAATTGTGATCTGGCCAATCATCATCTCAGTTCGGATTTCACATTTTTTTTTTTACCAGTCCTGGGCCTTCAGCTCAGGGCCTGAGCACTGTCCTTGGGCTTTCTCAAGGCTAGAGCTCTACCACTTGAGCCACAGCACCACTTCCAGCTTTTTTCTATGTATGTGGTCCTAAGGAATCGAACCTGGGTCTTCATGCATGCTAGGCAAGCACTCTACCACTAGGCCAAACTCCCAGCCTGCACATTCTTAATACTAACAAGGAAATTGCTACTGTATGGAAGTGAGGAAACCTCCAGTTCCTTCAACTAAAAGCTTTCCTACAGGGCCTGTGTTCCCAGGAACGGTGGCAATTTGCTTTCCATGAGATGATTGCTTCTGGATAGTCTTGTACCCTACCTACAAAGTTTCACTGTTCCTAGAAGCTTTGGACAATGATTGAAGACTCTGGGTGCTATTCCTGAAGTCTAGATAGGCTCTTCTAAAAGTTGGTCATTGGCAATTTTTAGAAAATAGTTACTTCTAAAAAAGAAAGAAAGGAAGAAAAAGTAGTTACTTCTATTTTGGTATCTTGAGCATTACAAGTTTTTGATGATCACTCTACAGTTGGTTAGCTTGCTACATTCAGAGCTGAATAGGAAGAGCTGACCCAAAGTTTAAGGCAAAAAAAGATGGATACAAAATGAAAGCAGAGATGTCAAATTTATGTTGCTTTTAGTTACCCATTGAGTTCTTGCTAGTGCGAGTGGAAAATGATAGCTTTAGAAAGAACTGTCTCTAAGTCATTGTTATGATATCTTTTCATCAAACAGATTTCATTTTCTTTAGATATGAACCCGGAAATTGTGTTTCTCGATTATATGGAAGTGCCATTTTTAATTTTCTAGGTCCTGCCCTACTGTTTACCATAGTGGCTATAATGATTTATACTCTTTCCTTTCTTTCACACTTCCCTTTGTGTGTGTGTGTGTGTGTGTGTGTGTGTGTGTGTGTGTGTGTGTGTGTGTGTGTGACTAGTGACTGATTTCAGGGCCTCATGGTTTCTAGGCAGGTGCTCTAGTATTTGAACTCCACTCCCAGCCTCACTTCCCACTCCCATTTATAAGTCATATTATTTATTTTCTTGCTATTGAGTTGCTTGACTTCTTTATATATATATATATTTGATATTATCTTTTATCGGATATATGTTTTATGATGTTCTCTTTCTTTGAATATATGTTTTATGATCTGTCTCTCCATGTTGTTGAGTGTTGCTTTATGTACATGGAAAATTTTTAATTTGACACAATCCCACATTTCTGGTTTTGTTTTGTTCTTTTTTGTTTGTTTTTGCTTTTGTTGTCTGTGCTTTTGGAGTTGTATCCCAAAAGCCAGTGCCCAGTTCAATATCATGGAGCTTTGCTCCTATGTTTCCTCTCAGTAGTTTTACAGTTCTGTGCCTTATGTTTAAGCCCTTAGTCCGTTCTGAGTTGATTCATATGAGTACAAGGTGGTAGTTCACTTTAATTCTTGTATGTGTGGATATCCAGTTGTTATAACTTTTTTTTGAAGAGATTATTTTCATTGTCTGTTCTTGGCACCTTTATTTTTTTTAAAAATCCCAACTAACTACAAATGTTTGGATTCAGCTAATTTTAAGGTTGAATACACATGCCAAGAATCCCCGAATCAGTAATTGTTCTATTTGGAATCTAGCTTGGGCACATTCTGAAAGATTTTTATTTTTTCAGCCCACTGTGCAAATGCAGTAAAAGCCATTCCAGAGCTTCCATCCAAGGTAACCATCTGGAAGACCATTCATTTCATGAGTTGAAAACCATTGCTACTATTCATCATGTTATCATTTTCTCGGGTTCATGAAGACAGTTGAGGCAGTTGTGGGTGGCACATCTGGAACCTGTCTTTCCATTGCAGTCTTTCAGCCATGTCACACTGTCTGTGAAGTATGTTCTTAGGAAAATGGAGTAGACTTGGACAAGAGTAGTGAGTGTTCTTAGAGTGAAGGGCCACCCTAGAGGAGTGGATTAGAACTGGAAGCAAGTCTTTGCAACATATTTCATGTAATTACAATCTGCAGCACTGTGGTGCACAGGGTATTTCAAAGACTAAAATTATACTCATAACCTGAATAAGATAAGCATCATACTGCTTCTTTTTTTTGCTTTAGTTTATAAATTGTATAGGGCGAAACTCTTAAATTTGTCATACCATTGATAAAGGAGTAAGTATAAAATTGTATTCAGTTTAGGGAGAAAATGCCAAAGGTGCAAGACATTTCTCACATGGAGTAGGATTTAACAAAATTGTTTCCTAATTTTTGCTCCTCTCAAAATATTCCTCATGGAAAGAAATTTCTTCCAGAAACTTCCATCTTTTCTAGAATCCCAGCCCCAAATATTCTCCCAAACCCAAATTTCTCTCTCTCCCTCTGTTTCTCTGCCTCTCTGTTTTTGTGTCTCTGCATTTATGTTTGTCTGTCTCTTTCTCCCTCACTCTTAGCTTTCTCTATTATTTGCCTTTTCTTTGGCCATCTAGGCTTTCCTGCTGGCTTCTCATCTTTTCCATGTCCTGCACAATAAAGCAAAAGTGATTGGGGTGGGTGGGGAACTAGGAAGAAAAATGCAAAGGTTATATCATAATTGTTGGATGAATGGGAGAAAGTGTGAGTCTTCATTAATTGCTGTCATATAATTTACTCACACCCCAGGTTTATAGGTGAGCATATCATTAGCTGTGGATTATTCATATTAATTTTTTGTAGTAGTAGAGCATGACTTTGTGCTTGCTAGGTTAAATGCTTCACTGTGTAAGCCATGCTTCCAGCATGATCTTTCCTCTCATTTGTTTGTTTTTCCTTCATATCTTCCTTTTGCTTTGTTAAAATTATTGGCCTCAAATAATTGTACAAAGGGATTCCAATTGAACATACCCACTTACGTGTATAGTACATCTTAAGAAGTGTCACTCCTTTCCTCATTCTTCCCCCATCTACGTCATCCATGCTACCTGTCTCAAGTTTCCTAGCTTCATTTTCACATATGTACTTGAATATGATGATGGTATTCAACCACGATTCCTTTCTCAATTCATCTGCTCCCCCATTTCCCCTTTACTCCCACTCTCCTCAGTCAAAACATACTTGAGCTTCTTGAGATTCATTTTTTAAATTGTTCAAATTGTTACATCACAGAATCCCACTCCTTCATTTACCATCACTTAGTTTGATTTTGCATTCACACATATGACCCTGTATGTGTTTTCATATATATTTCTATTTTAGATCTAAGATATACAAATGAGAGAAAACATAACCTGTATCTTTCTAGGTCTGGCTCACTTCATTCAATATTTTTTCAGGTCCATCCATTACCTGGAAAATGATATACTGTTCTTCCTGATGGAGGAGTAAAACTGTACCGTGTATATGTGTGTTGTATGTATTTTATCTTATCTTTCTATCATCGTTATTCTATCTGTCTATCTATCTGTCTATCTATCTATCTATCATCTATCTATTTATCTATCTATCTATCTA
Organism: Megascapheus bottae; assembly: GCF_031878675.1. NCBI lineage: Eukaryota > Metazoa > Chordata > Mammalia > Rodentia > Geomyidae > Megascapheus > Megascapheus bottae. Next base: position 29,665,214 of record NC_143523.1, on the reverse strand, counting down.
TCTATCTATCTATCTATCTCACACATCCTGAGGTTGAAATCAGAGCCTGGGCATTGTCTTTGAGCTTTTTTCTCAAAGCTAGAGCTCTACTATTTGAGGCACAGCTCCACTTTCATTTCTCACTTTTTTGAGATGGTAAACCAGAGGTAAGAATCTCATAGACATTCGTGTCTGGGCTAGTTTCCAACCACAGTTCTCAAATCCTGAGTAGCTAGGATTACAGAAGTGAGTCACTGGTGCTTGTCCTGGGATTGTTTTTTGAGCTTGGATTTCACTAAAGTTTTATGCCCAGTCTGGCCTCTAATTGTGATCCTTCTGTCTTGGCCTCCCAAGAAACTGAGATTATAGTATTATCCAGGCTCTAATTTTTATTTCTTTTTATTGGTCTCCTATTACTACTTATTATTCCACTACAATTAATATTTTTTAATATTTTAGAGTTACAATAGCAATAAAATACATGCCTGTGGAATTATTAAAAACTTCAACCACTAATAGACTTACATTATTTTTCGTGTGCCTGGAAGTTATTACAATAAAATGTAATCTCAACTCTGCCCTAGCAATACGTCGACACAGAAAATGACCAATAGAGCAACAGAGAACTTGTGACAGTACAAATATCCTCCTCAGAGGATGTTGGCTTTGGTCCATTTTACAATGGAGTCAACTTGTTTGGCTCAGTAATTAGTGAGATGTAAGACTAAAAGATGGAAGATACTAGGTCTCATTTAACTTCCTCATTGCTCTGTTAAGGAAGAGTGTGCAGAGAAAGGCAGGGATTAACCACATTGGTGACTGGCAGAACCAGAGTAAGAACTTCTTTATCATATTTTTCTCTTTCCAAATCTTCCCAAATTTTGGCTGGCAGCAATGATATATTTTGACTAGACTATAGGAACTCAAGAATAGAATTTTCTATAATCTACTTTCAAGTAACCAGCAGATTTTGGATGCGAATAAGTAAAGGAAAATGTACATTCATGTAACATAATACAATTTGGCATCTCTTCTTCAGCTTTTCTGCTCAGGTACATCTTTTATGCTGTTGCTGTTAGTTAAGCTGCACAGTGGCAGCTGAGAAACATGGCCACAACTGAGATTTCCCTTGGCCTGCTGAAAATACACTGAATATTTATTGCTCAGGTCCTCAAAAAAGAGGTCTGCTGGGTGCCAGTTGATAGGTTGTAATCCTAGTTCCTCAGGCTGAGATTCAAGGATTTTGGATTGAAAGCCAGCACTAGGAGGAAAGTTCATGGGACTTTTATGTAATTAATCACCAAAAATGCTGGAGGTAGAACTGTGTCTCAAGTGGTAGGGTGCTAGAAAAAGAAGCTCAGGGACAGGGTCTAGGTCTATGGGTCCCAAGCCAAAAGAAGAGAAAGAGGAGGTGGAGGAGGAGGTCTAAAGAGAAGAGAAAGGAATGTCTGGGAAAGCTTACCCTGGACAGAGTCAACTGGCATAAAACAAAGAATACAGAGAGCTCTTGAAAATAAAAGCATGATTAGACTAACCTTTGCCCCCCACTTTTTTGTCAGTCCTGGGGCTCAAACACTGGGCTTTGGTGCTGTCCCTAAACTCCTTTCCTCAAGGTTAGTGCTCTACTACTTGAGCCACAGGGTGCTTCCAGCTTTATCTGTGATTAATGGGAGATAAGAGTCCCATGGACTTTCCTGCCTAGGCTTAGCTTTGAACTGAGGTCCTCAGATCTCAGTCTCCTAAGTAGCTAGGATTAGGCAAAATTTATTTTAGTAGTCTGCTTCAGATATTTCAGTATAGTAATGAAAAATTGACATACTTACCTATAATATAAGTTTGGTTTCAGGTAGGTGTAAGCTTTAGGAAATCGGGGTGTGGAGGGTAAGTAGGAATGGTAAAGGTATTAACTATGGAAAAAGCTGACCATCATTCTTGAAACAAATAATATGACCTGTTGGGGGCCGAGTAACGCCATTCTAATAACTTTCTGCTGAGGCCTGTAGTAGGAGTAAACAAGTGAACCTCTTTATCCTGCCCACCTGTTGTGCTGATAGGCCCCCACACCCAATATAAGGAGGGGAGTTTTAGAGAGAGAGATTCCTGCCTTGATGAAGCTGCGTGGCGTTTCTGTTCGTGCTCCGGAGAAGCAAGGCTGAGTGCGGGAGGACAGTGGGCCCTCTCTCGCGGCTTGGACTGGTTGGGATGTGCTTTTCTCCATCCCTCCTCAAGAGGGACTGGGGACGAAGGATCCCAACATATTGGCGCCCAACGTGGGGCACGAAAGAGGCACGAAATGGGGCATGAAAGGGGCACAACTATGAGTTGAGCCAAGTGAGAGATACATGGAGGAAAGACAAAAACCAGAGAAACCTGAAAGGCACAAAAAGACTGAACAACCAGGGAAACCTGAAGGGAAAATGCAGGCTGAAGTAGCTCACAGGGAAAGAAAAAAGACAGGAAGACAAGGAGAAAGAGAGGGACAAAGAGAAAGAAAGAAAAGGTGATAAACAGGAGAAAGGGAAGCAACTACCTGCAAAAGACAAAGAACAAAAACTCAGACTGAAAAACCAGAGAAATCTGAAAGGAAGATAATGCAAAGACCAGGGTAACCTGAAGGAAAAATGCAGGCTGAAATTGCTCACAGGGAAAGAGAAAAAAGACAGAAGGACACAGGGAGAAAGACAAAGACAAAACTCCTCAAAGACTAAACCAGTGAATGTGTGTGTGAAAGGGATTTTAATCATTCCCAGATCACCTCTGAAGCACGGGTCACTTCGGGAGGAACCTCGCGGAGGGTGAGGCAATGTCCCAGGAAGGGAGGAGCCTCTCGGGAGTCTCTGGCCATAGCAGTAGGGCGAGGCTAATAGTTACCTCGCGGAGGGCGAGGCCTATTTTCTAATGAAATGTCAAAAAAAAAAAAAGTACCTCGTGGAGGGCGAGGCCTATTTTCTATTTTTCAAGAGATTTTAGAATAGAACCAAATGGGTTCAGACTGGAACGACCGCGAATGTGTGTGTGAATGCTAAATCTAAGTCTATACGGGAGTAAACAGTTTAAGAACAGGTGTAAATCTAAATCTAAGTCTATACGGGAGTAAACAGTTTAAGAACAGGTGAAAAGTAGCGCAGAGATGCTTGATGGTAGTGATTTAGAAAGCCTGTGTTTGGGTTCAGAATAGTTGAAAACAGGCTAAAGCTTTTTCAAGTCCCTGACAAAATACAGAGACGACGCCCCTGAGTCAGCTTGAAGAAGTTACAGAAAATGGATCTTCGCCCATAACCCCCTAAAAATGAAGGGACCAGAGTCATTTTTAAAACAAAAAGGGAGGGACTGGAAGACTCCTCTAATTCTTCCATTGCCCTGCTATTCCCTATGGCTTGTGTGAATGTTGTTTTCTTAATGTTGGAATGTTTCCCTGTTTTCTCTGTTGTAGTCAGAGCCACTCAGTATATACTAGTGCCTGTACAGGAGGAGGAGAATGCTTTTCCGCTCATCAGTAAAAGAGACTTTGGTGTTTTCCTGCCCTTACTGCTGCGAGTATTGTCCTTGCCACTGCAGTTTCTACAGAAAATGATTTGAATACTGCGTTGTAGATCTCAGAAGCCATTAGTCAGCATGTGAGGACTGGAATTATGTGCACAATTGTTACAATATTCTAACTTTGGGTGATTGTTATCTTGACACTTTTGGGCTTGATCAGTTTGGATTTGTTTTTATGCACTATAATTGTAATATGTCTATTGCCTGCCTACAAAGTCAACGCAGAAAGCGCTAATGAGACGGGCATTTGCTCCCATGGAAATAGATGCATCCCCTCAGGTCTGATTTGCTTAGACGGCTGGTAGTCAAAGACGGGAAAGTCCCAGCTATTAGCCTATCAACCTAAGACAGGAGCTAAGTACCTATCAACCTAGCCAAGTAAAAAGGACTTGGTGATCCCATGACGAGTAAGACTAATGAGCTTGGAGACACCTAAGACAGGCACAGCCCATCTAATATGGTGGTAGCCCCACATATACTAAGTTTTGTCTTTTTTAAGATAAAAACGGGGGAGATGTTGGGGGCCGAGTAACGCCATTCTAATAACTTTCTGCTGAGGCCTGTAGTAGGAGTAAACAAGTGAACCTCTTTATCCTGCCCACCTGTTGTGCTGATAGGCTCCCGCACCCAATATAAGGAGGGGAGTTTTAGAGAGTCTTGCCTTGATGAAGCTGTGTGGCGTTTCTGTTTGTGCTCCGGAGAAGCAAGGCTGAGTGCGGGAGGACAGTGGGCCCTCTCCTCTCGCGGCTTGGACTGGTTGGGGTGTGTTTTTCCCCATCCCTCCTCAAGAGGGACTGGGGATGAAGGACCCCGACAATGACCCATAAGTTTGGGGTGTGAGACAGCCACACAGTAGGACTGTTGCCATAGGTAGACCATGTGTACAATTGAGTCATTATAGGAAAAAAGCTATGTGATAGTTTGGGGCCATGTCATAGAAGACCAACAAGTGTGAAATGTGGAACTATTAAAAGATGTCAGAATCACAGTGATCCCGGAGTTTCTAACAGCAATGTCTTGATGATAATGTTCAGTAATACATTTTAACTGAAATTATATTCACACACACACAAGACTGAAACTTGTTTAATAAAACAAGACTTAGCCTTACTATGTATGGGTTATTCTATTTCCATGTTACTCCACTATATTCTATTCTTTTTTGACTACTTCACTCTATATCATGCTGTGTTTTACACATTAAGTTGTGTTTTTTACCCACTGAGGAATATCTTGAAGTTTGGAAAAAAAAATACTGTTTTCGGGGCTGAATCAGAGTGGTGGGAAGGAAATGGGAGGAGGATGGGTTTTGTTAATTTATTCACAAAGAAAGCCATCCGTTTATTCCTTTGCCAAACATTAAGTAGCTTCTGTGTGTTAGGTGTGAAGGTCAAAAAGCACTGAGGCCAACAATGCCTTGAAGAGCTCATGGCAGTGGGAGAGGCAGGCAGATCACTCACCATTGAAATCCTTTAATAGAGGTTTGAAAAAATATTAAGTGGTGATCTGACCTCCTGAGGAAAAAAGGAAGCATGTGAAGTGGTTCTTGGAGAATGGAATTGCTAAGAGGAGGGAATTGGCAGAATGTTCCCGTGAAGAGCGCAAAGTGACAAGTTCAGGAGCTTTGGAAAGCAGAGCAATCTGGGTCGGGTTGCCAGACTGAGTAAATAAAAATAGAGCCTACCAAAATGATTTTAGGTCCACAATGAATAATTTTTAGCATAATCCTGTCCCATAAATCTTTGAAGGCTAGGACATTTTGTGGGGCTGGAACACATGTAGGCGTGGGGAAGGTGGCAGAAAGGAGTGTGGAGGTGTACTGGGATCACGTTGTGAGATTTTTGGAGTGAATAAGGATCTCCCCTGGAAACCCATTCTCATACCAAATGCTAATTTGAGAATAATTATGGAATGCTTGGGAAGAAATTGGGAAAATATAAGAACATATGTAGCTTATGAATAATAAAAATAGAATCCTAATGTGTGGGAAGGCTGATTTTCAATTATCAATCTTTGTCAATGTAATTCTCTCTCACCTCTTATTTCAATTTCCCCTAAGATGCCTCTGTCTGGGTGCTTAGTTAGGAAGAGAGGAGGAAGACCTTTTAAAATCACATATAGTGCCTTCTTATTATATTCCAATCCAAGGCTGGAGTTCAGATTAACAATCATGGAATTAACAATCAGTGAAAGATTAACCAAGTTTGTTCCTTTTAAGCAAGTTCCCAGATGCAGTGGTCACTGGCTTTTCTGATCCTGTCTCCCTACATCCTTCTCCATCCTCTACAAGAGCCAGAATGGTTTCTGGCAAGTCAGGGAAGGAACTGACCAGCTGGATCAAAAAGAGTTCAGTATCTTTTGTGCTTTTGTAACTTTAATCTCAGGAGCTTGTAGTACGCATGATTTTCTGCTTAATGGATTAAAATAAAAATCAAAAGGAGCCAGGTTAATACTATGGAGTTCAGTGAAGAAACAATTCAGCGAAGGAAGGAGAGATCATGAGAACATGTTTCAAGTCAAAAGCATACTTGATGGACAGAGTGAAGAATAAAGGGTCAGAAAGTAGAAAGGAGGGAAAGAAAGGGTGAGCATAAGTATGTGCAAGCTCCAATGGTACCCCAGTCTCTAAACTCCTCACCTTCTTGAGGTGACTTTGGTTCTTATACTGCAGGAAGGGTATCAGGAAGTGGGGCCAAAAGTTTAGACTCTGGTCAAAGATTATATTCAAATCTTAGCTCCCAGAAGGACAATGTTCGAGGACTTACTAACTTACATTAAGCCTACATTTTTGTAACTGTGATGGTGTTCATAATGATGCTGCCTCAGAGGTAGGGTCATCCTTTAGGTGTACAGGTCCCAATCAAAATATTTTTGTGCATCTTCACTTACATAAACATTACGGGTCACATGAGTACACCAGCACATAAACATTACGGGTCACATGAGTACACCAGCACCATTCTGGTGGCATGGTCTCATGGCAACCTGCAAAAAGAAATACAGCTCTTGAAAAAGGAAGGACTTGGTCACTAAGCCACTCTTCTGGAATGAGCTTGGGCTTTGTCAGTCTCTCTGGTTCAAGCCTAATGGTCCTTGACCCATTCTACTCCTCCTGTGCGAGTGTGTGTGTGTAGAGAGGCACTCCTGCTCCAGCAGGTTTCAGGCACAGGACAGTAGGAGGTGCTCTTTAAGTGACAGTAACCTAACCGGGCTGGACTGCTGCCCCTGAGGAGAGCAGAGGACAGGGCTAGTTGTCTTGGAAGGATGGAGCCTGAGGAGCTCCCAGTGTAAGAGAAGCCCCTTGGAGGTCAAAAGCAGCCCCCTGGTGGGGAGCTCCTTCCCAAGGCCAGGCCCAGGAAAGCGTCTCAGCCTGGCAGCTGGAGTGGGCAATTGCTCCCTGGCCAGGCGAATGGAGACCTCCTTAGTGGCCTGGCAGGCGGACAGTGCTACTTACTTTAGGCAGCTGTGGGGTGTGTGCTAGAGAATCAGTATGAATGTCACCAATCAGATTAAAATATAGAAGCCAGGTTCAGGTGGCTTATGTCTGTAATCCTAGCTATTCCATGGCTGAACCAAGCAGGGCAGAAAAGCCCAGGCTACTGTTTTTGTCAGTCCTGGGGCTTGAACTCAAGGCCTGAGCACTGTCCTTGGGCTTTCTTCAAGGCGAGGGTTCTGCCTAGGGCTCTGCCACTTCAGCCACAGCACTACTTCTGGCTTTTTTTTGTATGTATGTGATACCAAGGAATCGAACCCAGGTCTTCATTCATGCTAGGCAAGCACTCTACCACTAGGCCAAACTCCCAGCCCCAGGAGACTCTTATCTCCAATTAACCTACAATGGCACAAAGTTCTAGAAAGCTCAGGGACATCGCCCAAGTCCTGAGTTCAAACCCTATGACCTCCACCGCTCCTCCCCTCCCCCCCAAAAGAAAAGTATCAGGAAACACTGAAATGAGAGTTCTCAATGCGTGGTGAGAAGCACCCTCCTGGGACACTGGCTTCCTTCCCCACCTCCCACCCCTTGTTCCTGTCCCCAGAGCTCTTGCAGCCAAGAAAGTCCGGAGGCGAGGGACTTTCCCTCGTCCTTCTCATCGGCAGGGGCTGGCCAAGAATGACCAGGCCAAGAGCAGGACGCAGCTGGGGCAGAGGGAGGTAACAGGAGCCAGGGCTGCTTCTGTGGACCTCCAGGGGCAGGACGCATCCACGAGCCGTCCACCAGGGGGCGCGCGAGGCCATCTCTCCAAGGCTTCTGAGCTGGGTTCTTGCAGTTTTCTTTTTGGTTGAAAAGGAATTCACCTAAAACTGGGAGCCAAGGGTGGGGGGGGGGGGGGGAGTGGTGGTGGTGGAGAGGTAGGGAGGGGGATTAAGCCCATAAACCAAAAAGAACAATGCTTACAGCTTGTTAGTATCTAATAAGTTGCACTTCAATATCTTTAATTAGAGCTAACATCCGCATCAGAATTTCTCTTTGGGGTGATTTTTTTTTTCTCTTCTTCCCTTTCTATCTTTTCTTCTTCCCTCCCACCTTCTCTTCCACGTTCCCTCCCTTCCTCCTCATAACAAAATGGAATTGTTCTTCTCAAGAAATAGCAACATCCCCTTCTCTAGTACCAGAAAGACCTAACAGAACCAAACCGGAGACAAGGATCAACCAGATTATAGGTTGACCAGAATTGCTCGACAATGCATACTTCTTGTTCTCCACTGATATGACCCTGAAGCTCTTCCTCCATACAGCTTAGGGTATCTATCCCGAGCTTTCCCCATTGTGGTCATACTGAATAAAATCCCTTTAATGCTTCAAAAACATTTGTCACTGATTGGACTCTGGAGGGGACAGATTGCTGGCTCCAGTTCACTACAAATAGGCCTCAGGTAACAAAGTATTTATGCTGGAAATTTATTTTTGGGATCATACACACACATACACATGTACACTTATTGATTGATGGATTGATATGATAGTACTGAGGTTTGCACTGGGCCTCATGTTTGGTAGGCAGTTTTCTGTACCACGGAGCCAGGCCTCCAGTTCTTTTTTGTGCACAGGTTATATTTTACCTAGTGTCTTGATTTTTGTGAGAGTGTGAGCCTAGGCCATGATCCACCCATTTTCCACTTACCATGAATGAGATGACAAGTCCATGCTGCAGGCCCAGGTTCTTCCACGGATATGGTGTTTTGTGGACTTTTCTGCTTGGGATGGCCTGGAACCATGATCTTCCCAATCTTAGCATTCCCAAATTCTAGGACTCCAATTCATTTTCCCTGAGGCATAGTCTTGCTATGTCAGCCAGGATGACCTTGCACTCATGATTCTGCTATCTCAGCCTTCTGAGATTTATAATGCCCTGTAGAATACCAGTGACTGAGCCCCGGTGCCTGATGTATGTTAGACAATTGCTGTACCACTGAACTAAAGTCCCAGCCCCTGTATACAGTTTTAATCCCAAAACAATTTTAGAATTTTTTTGTGGTTGAAAACATATGTGAGTGTGCAAAACTATACATGAATCTAAAATACTTGAAGACTAATTTCATTTTTCATGCATCTTTACAGTACCATGTCAAACATACTGTATAGCTTCAATGCATGTTCCTAAATGAACTGTTGAATCCATGGAATTCACTGCCATACAACTTTTATTTAGCCGAGACAGCTTTCAAAGGGGATAACCACCCTCATTCCCTTTAAAGTGAATCCAGAGAGAGGTGGATGTTCAAGATCTTTCCATAGAAGTCTTCGACAGATTCTTTTCTTTTTTGATTCTTAATGGGATTTTGCAAGGATACTTTGAGTTACCCATCTTTCTCTTTTCTGAATCTGCGGAAGAGATGGAGTTGCTGGGAAAAGGAGGAAATGAACTGTAACTTCCATGAGTAGGCCTTGATATCCTGGTTTTATTTTGATTTGAAATAGTAACACTTTAACAATCACATCAATTCCAAAAAAAAAAACGAAAAACAAAAAACTTTCATAGCATTAGAAGGAAAAATATGCAAGAGCATGCACCCATTATGTATTCTTTAGAATTTGACTGATTCAAAAGATATGCATCATGAGAAGGGGTATCAATGTGTGAGAAGTAACACAGCTACTGCCTGGCAAATATAACTGTATTCCTCTATACATTACTCTGACAACAAAAATTAAAAAATCAAAGAGATACATGCGCACAATTTCAGTCAGTGCTTAAATTGGTTGCTCTTCTTGCCTCTAAACTTTCTAATGCCTGTAGGACAGAGCTGATAGTAAGATATGCTTCTTTTTATTGGCAGCAGAGAAGTGAACTATTTTTCAGAACCAACATAAACACTTACTCTGGAAAATAAGTGTCTCCATTGCTTTTATTGCCAGTAGCTTCTGTTAAGAAAAGATAAGTCCTGGTGCATTTGTCAGAGAAGGTCTCATTTAATGGTTAGTTAGACCAACGATCACCATGCAAAACAATTTCTTTTTATCTATCTTGAAGATAAACGTATTCCTTACTTAAAAAAACCACTCAGGGAAAAAGGAAATTACAGTTACTTTCCAATATTCTATTCAACTTCTTGGCCCCTCCAAATTGTTTCTCTCTCTTTTTCAGCTAACATGTTAGCAGGGTTTCAGTGAGCTGAGATGCTTACCAGATCAACTTCACACTACTGTACTCATAACAAACTCTCAAGCACATAAAAATGAATGATGTCTTCAACATAAGCATGTGTTTTGCAGAGTGCATGGAATCTTAGAATTTCAACACATTGGTAGAATCATGGAAGCAAAGCAGCCAAACTTCTTTCACTAACAACAGGAGACACATCCATGCATCTCCAACTGTGCAGAGACCTGGCCCCAGGGTCTTCGAAAACCATTGCGATCTTTCTCATCAGTTCGTGAGAGCTGGTACTCAAGATGCAACTTCTTTGCTCAAAACATGTGTTAGACATATTTTCTGCATTTTAAAGGGGTTTCTCTCATGTCTTTCAGAAGTGATTTTGGGATTCTACTGTCTACTTCCCATGTATTTATCTCCCAGAGTGTATTCAAATGTGATGCTTGATTTGTGGCCCACAAATAAAGACATCACTGTTCTATTACTAGGTAAGTCTTTGGAAGTCTCCCCTTTGGTATGATTGCCTCTAAGAAGATTCCAAGCATTCTTCCTGAGCATCGGAAATCTGACGCAGTAGTAAAACCATTGTTTTCCAGACTGTATGTGATCATTTCTTCTTTGAAATTCTCACTAGGATTTACATTATAATAAGCTGTCACAAGCATTTTGCCACCTGAACTGTTTCTCTTCGATTTTAAGTTGCTTTACAATTTCATGTTGGCTAGCATTATTTTTTGGTTCCAGAACATTGAGATGAAATGTAAAAAATAATCCACTTAATCATTCCAGTGTAGGCCTGCTTGATACCAGTGTGCTCAGAATTTCCTCTCCTTTGGACTTCATTAGAATGTGATGGTGTGGAATCACATGATGAGAATGAGGATGGATGAAGTACTGAAGACTGAACCCTAGGGAAGCACTGTACCTCTGAACTCTAACTACACTTCCTTAATCTTGTTAAATTGTACCTTAGCAGGTAGTCTAGAGGCATTTTTCCGCAGTATATATTTTCAGAGGAAGGGAGAGGTAACAATGTCAATCTCAAAGCCAAACAAATATACAGCTTTCTATTCACTAGCCTGATGGTAAGAACTTTCATAGTGAAACTGTACAGCCATCTCTACACACACGACAAAAACAGAACAGAGAATGAGTCAAATTCCTTCTTGGGACAATCATGTTATGGGCTACTAAAAAGAAAAATCCAATATTGCAATCTTGCAGCCTCAGCCTTGGAAATCTCCCATCCAAAATACAATATTGCAGTATAAGGGAGTAGAACTATGATATGAAAATCATTATGAAAAGGAATTCATCTTGTTTGACTCAAAAAGCTAATCTACATTGTACATGTCATATAAACATAGGCTCTCTTAGATTCATGATTGGTTTTTTTTTTTTTTTTTTGAATAAAGAAAGAGAAGACCTACATCAACTTTATTGGAATGTTAAAGAGGGACACCCTGGAGACTTGAGGAGAGCCACAATGCATGGCATAATGGAGGCAGGAATGGAGGTGCTTAAGTAGAGCTCCAGGGGGTGGTGGGGTCAGAGGTAATGGGTTCAGAGTTCACAAGTTTGTGGTACAGTTCTTGCTGTGAGAGTCTATTGGTTCAACAAGTCTTCTGCCTGGTCTCTCACGCAACTATCACCTGGGGTTGGGGGTGGGAAAGTGGAATTTCACAGCTAGATGAAGATTCTGGGCTGGCTATTGGGCTGGTGAATTTTTGGAAGACTACTCAGTGGGCCAAGCCATGGGGGAAATATTGGGTTATGGGAACAAAGCAGATTCCCCTTACTCTCTCTGCTTAAGAACACAGCAGAATGATTAGGAGTTGTTAGGTGATGGAGCCATGTGTTCAGAAGGAAAGGAGCAAGCTGAACTCTCCCAACTCAGAAGGTGGGAATACTCACCACTCTGAGCCTTTCTGCCCACATCTCTCATGTTGGGCAGAAGGTGTTACTTTTTCCCTTTTTATTTCTTTCTTCTACCACCTTGTGGGTTGAACTAAAGGTCTTGTGCTTTCTAGGCGGCGTTCTACTGAAGTAAGGACGCTGAATCTAACAGGCACCATCTTGGCCACAGATAGGGTATTGGGCTGAACCAAGATTGTCTGCATGGTGGAGGCAGGGAAGTCCTACCTCCCAGGTGATGCACATGCCTGAATTCCTACAGGCAGGGTTGGGGACTTGAGTAATAGGTTACTGGAACTGCCGGTCTTGGGTAGTGAACTCTCAAACTCCCTGTGATCTTTCCCCCTGACCTGACCCTATTTAGGCTTGGACCAACTCAGGCACAATTATGCAATATCACATGTCTCTCTGTGTCCTGTATCTTGTCTGCTGGCTCTTTGTCAGTCACCATAGCATTCCACTTCAGCTCTCCATTGGGGATGATCTGGTTTGTTGATATTGCTTTTTTTTTTTTTTTTTTTTTTTTTTTTTTTTTTTTTTTTTTGCCAGTCCTGGGCTTGAGCTCAGGGCCTGAGCACTGTCCTTGGACTTTCTCAAGGCTAGAGCTCTACCACTTGAGCCTCAGCACCACTTCCGGCATTTTTGTATGTATATGGTACCAAGGAATTGAATCCTGGTCTTTGTGCATGCTAGGCAAGCACTTTAACCACTAGGCCAAACTCCCAGCCCCTGATATTGCTTTTTTTTTTTACATTTTTTTATTGAATTTATTAACATTGATTTTTACATCATATTTCAAATGACAAGTTTAACAAACAAGTGTTCAAGAAGGGAATCTCTATATACAATCACTAGGACTTTGTTTTTAGAACCTAATCAAAGTTAGGCTAAGGGTTTGTATGTCATAGAAACATATTAATTTATGAAATAAAATATTATGTCTGTGGAATCATAGGTTTTTATGTCTATATAGTTATGTTTATATTTCCATTACCATGTCCATAGCATTGGGTATGCAAATAGTGAGTCCTCGCTCTTGCACTCTTTGGATTTAATAGCCACATATTAAGGATACCATGTGCCTTTTGTTCCTTAGGTCTTGACTTGTCTCACTCAACATGATTTGCTCTAGATTCATCCACTTCCCTGCAAATTTCATTGTTTTATGTCTGTTGGCTATGTAGAATTCCATTGTGTATATATATATATATATATATATATATCACATTTTCTGTATCCATTCATCTGCAGTAGGGCATCTGGATTGTTTCCATTGCCTGGCTATTGTGAATAGTGCAGAGATGAACATAGCTAAGGAGGTGTCCTTATCATATCTTGGGATATGATGTTCAGGGTAGATGCCGAGAAGTAGTATGGCGGGATGTTAGGGAAGGTCAATTTTTCGTTCTTTAAGAAACCTCCACACTGCTTTCCAGAGTGGCTGAACTAGTCTACATTCCCACCAGCAGTGTAGTAGGGTTCTTTTTTCTCCACAACCCCGCCAGCATCTGTCATTGTCTGAGTTCAAAATCTTGGCCATTCTTATTGGGGTAAGGTGGTATCTTAGGGTTGTTTTTTATTTGCATTTCCTTTATGACCATAGATGATGAACATTTTCTCATATGCTTTTCTGCCATTTTAATATCTTCTTCTGATAAGTCTCTCTTTAGTTCACTTGCCCATTTAGTGAATGGTTTGTTGGGTTTGGGAGGGATTAGTTTCTTGGGTTCCCTGTAGATACTGGCTATTAAGCATTTGTCAGATGTATTGTTGGTGAATATCATTTCCCAGTTGGTTGGCTGTCTCGCTACTTTTGCTACCATGCTTTTATCTGTACAGAAACTTTTTATTTTTAGGTAGTCCCATTTATCAAGTCTCTCTCCAATCTGTTGTGACCCTGTTCAGGAATCTTTTGCCTGTGCCTATGAGTTCCAGGTCTCTCCTACATTATCATGTAGCAATTTCATGGTTTCCAGTCTGACGTTGAGGTCTTTGATCCATTTTGAGTTAATACTTGTGCATGGCAAAAGGCTAGGGTCAATTTTTGGTTTTCTGCATGTGGCTGCCTAGTTTTGCCAGCACCAATAATTGAATAGACTGTCTTTATTCCACTGTATATCTTTGGCTCCTTTGTCAAATACAAGTTGCCTATAGTATGTGGTTCTATTTCTGGGTCTTCTATTCTGTTCCACTGATCTTCTGGTCTGTTTTTGTGCCAGTACCAAGCGGTTTTTGTTATTATGGTTCTATAGTAGAGTTTGAAGTCTGGTATTGTAATACCTCCAATATTGCTCTTTTTGCCTAGAATTGTTTGGCTATTCTAGGTCTTTTCTTGTTTCATATGAATCTTTTAATTGTATCTTTTTCAGTAAAGAATGTCTTTGGGATTTTGATGGGGATTGCATTGAATTTGCATATCAATTTTGCCAGTATAGCCATTTTCACTATGTTGGTTCTCCCTACCCATGAGCATGGGATGTCTTTCCATTTCCTAGTGTCTTGTCCTCTTTAATTTCTTTCATTAGGCTTTATAGTTTTCATTGAATAATTCCTTTACATCTTTGGTTAAGTTAATTCCTAAGTATTTTATTCTTTTGGGGGCTATTGCGAATGGGATCATATTTTTGATTTGGCCTTCTGTTTCAATATTGTTGGTGTATAAGAAGGCTACTGACTTCTGAAGGTTAATTTTGTATCCTGCCACTTTGCTAAAGTAGTTTATTCTAGGAGTTTGGGAGTGGAGTTTGTTGGGTCATTCAAGTAGAGATCATGTCATCTGCAAATAGGGAAAGTTTATTTCTTCTTTCCCTATGTGGATCCCTTTGATGTCCTTTTCTTGCCTTATTGCTCTGGCTAAGGGTTCCAACACTATATTGAAGAGAAGTGGAGAGAGTGGGCATCCCTGTCTAGTTCCTGATTTTAAGGTAAATGGTTCCAGTCTTTCACCTTTTAGTATAATACTGACTGTATGTTTTTCATATATGGCTTTCACTATTTTGAGGAATGTACTGCTTATTCCTATTTTTTCAACATGAATGGATGTTGTATTTTGTCAAATGCCTTCTACGTGTCCAGAGAAATTATCATGATTCTTATCCTTAGCTCTATTGATGTGATGTATTACATTGATTGATTTGCGAATGTTAAACCAGTCTTGCATCTGTGGGATGAAGCCTACTTGATCGTAGTGTATGATTTTTTAATTTGTTTCTGGATTTTGTTGGCTAATATTTTATTGAGTTTGGGCGTCTGTGTTCATTAGAGAGATAGGTCTGCAGTTTTCTTCTTTGTTGGGTCTTTCCCTGGTTTGGGGATGAGAGTAATATTAGCTTCATAAAATGAGTTTGGTATCGCTCCTTCTGTTTCTATTTCTTGGAAGAGTTTCAAGAGTATAGGTGTTCTTTCATCTTTAAACGTCTTGTAGAATTCCGCAGTAAAACCATCTGCACTTGGGCTCTTTTTGGTTGGCATTTCTCTGATTGTTTCCACAATTTCATTGTAAGAGATTGGTTTGTTCAATTTGTTTACCTCATCGTTGTTCAGTGTGGGTAGCATATATTTATTTAAGAAATCATCCATTTCTACTAGATTTTCTTGTTTGTTTGAATATAGGCCCTGGTAGTACTTATTCATTAGGACTGAATTTCTCGGATATCAGTTGTGATTGTTCCCGTGGGGTCTCTAATCTTGTTTATTTGAGTCTCTCCTCTCCTTTTTTTGATGAATCCTCCAGGGGTCTGTCTATTTTGTTGACTCAAAGAACCAACTTTTTGATTTATTAATTTTGTGTATAGTAGATCTTATTTCAATCTCTGATATTTCTGATTTTTTGTTATTTCTATCCTTCTAGTTGTTTTAGAATTACTTTTTTCTTGCTCCTCTAGGTGCTTCAATTTCTTCTTTAGGTTATTTACATACTCTTCTTCTGCATTTTTAAGATGCACTCCTAGTGCGATAAATTTGCCCCTTAGAACTGCCTTTGCTGTGTCCCATAAGTTCCTTTGTGATGTCTCTTGATTGTCATTACATTCAAGGAAGTTTTGAATTTCTTCTCTGATCTGATCTGTTACCCAGGAGTTATTCAGAAGTGTGTTGTTCAGCTTCCAAGTGATTGAATGTTTTTTGACTTTGCATTGTTCAGAATTAGTCTGATTCCACTGTGGTCTGATAGAATGCATGGAATTATATCAGTCCTCTTGTATCTGCTTAAGTTTTCTGAAAAATATGGAACACTTCACGAATTTGCATGTCATCCTTGTGCAGAGGCCATGCTAATCTTCTCTGTACCTTTCCAATTTTAGTATATGTGGTGCTGAAGCGAGCATTGATTGGTTTTTATTTGTTCCAAACCAGTTTCTTCCAATTCTTCCTTAGATCTCATGCAGAACTCTCTTTTCTTTCTTTCTTTCTTTTTAATTTTTGGCGTAATGGGAAAATTTGTCGTTACCCAGGGCTATCCATTATCCCCTCTAACTGGGTTCTGAATTTTCCAAAGCTACAAGTAGCTTGCCACTCCATGTCATTTTTTGCCAGGTGGTACAAAAGATTTTCATGTAAGTAGGGCACTTAACTTAATTCTATAAGGAGATATGCCATAGTTGAAGTGCAATGCATTTTATCCACTTTGTTTTTTAAAGTCATTAAAGTACATTTATTAAATGTCTTCTTGGCTCTATAACAGGCTAAACTGTGTTCATTTTTCACAAGGGGCCCAGAGCCTGAGAGAGGGGGAGAGAAAAAAGAGAGCTCCAGTGATGTAATGAAATACTACTTGTAAATGAAACTATAGAATGTGGGGAACAAAGAGATTTTATTAAGAGAGTACTAAATAAGAAAGTAGGACAAAATCACCAATGTTCTGAAATAACAAACTTCTTATTCTGATCATGACAGAGTAGCAGATATACAAGACTTGTCTTCCCATCATAAAGTATAATATGAATGGATTGTTTTCAGTCATATTACAGTTTGGATCTGGAAGATTCACATGTTAAAAATAAACTTGGTTTCTAGGGGTTTGCTATATTTTCTAACAAGTGTTTAAAAATATAAGCGAGGTATGGTAATTAGTCCAAGCTTATAATTCTAGAATTGAGGAGGGTAAGCCAGGAAGATACCTAGTTAGAGATGTTGTCTCAGAAATATTATAAGTTATTCTTAATTAAAAGATTTCAAGAAATCATAGTCAGATGGAGGGTGCTTGTTGTCTGGAATTTGCCAATCTTGTGCTACCTGGCGAATTTTTGGTGGGGAAAAGATGTCCCTCCAATCAGAACTATTATATAAGAGCCACAATAGATTTGATAGGTTACAACATGTTTGGAGCACTCTAGAGTGAGTGTTTTCTTCTGGGGTAAGGCTTCTCACAGACGGAAGACCCAAAGTGGGGTTTGGAAGATGAGAAATAGTTGGTAAGAAGAGTAAGTGCCAAGGGAAAGAAGTTCCATCTATGAGTAGGGGTTTCTCATCGGGTATTTATAGGATTCAGGACAAAGTTTTGCTGGACCTGAGTTAACCTTTAGGATGGGTACCTTTGATACCTCTGCTTGGAAAGAAATTGAGTGAAGATTAAAAAAGAAATTCTTTACAAGAATATGAAATGCTTTTTTAAAATGTGGTTGGTGGCTAAGTCTCTTCATCTTAGCTGAGGTGGAATGACTCATGCCACTGTGTGAGCACAGTAATTGCTGAGATTACTGGGCTTATTCCAGAGTGTCTGGAGTCTACCACTCAGCTCTCAAGAGGGTACAGGGTGAGTCAGAAAGAGATTTTGACATCTCCTTGTTGATTGTTATGCGATCCATTTGCATTTTAATCTAAAACTGAACTTTCTCAGTTCCCTATTCCTTCAAAGTATAAGTCAGATGAGTATTTGGTATTTTAAGGGTATGGTCTCACAGCAGATTGAGGTCCTTCTTTTAGACTAAAAATAGTTTTGTTTTTTTTTCCTTTTCAAGGAGCTAATAGGGAGTTGGACACCATATACTAAGTCTTGGCCAGAGAAGAAATTATCTAGTGTATCACTGTCTGGAAAGGATGATGATGGAATCACTGGGTTTTGAATAGATTACCTGGGTCCAAATGATTTGTGCAAATTATTTGGCCTTTCTGGTTTTCAGTTTCCCTACACATTACACAAGGACAATGATGGATCACCATATGTCAGGAAATCAATGCAGGAATGTCTGACAGTAACAAATGGTTCCTATTATCATTTCTACTCAAAGCCAAGTGGGACTGGAGAGTTAGTTCTGTGGCTAGAGCTAGGAGAGGGAGGCCTAGAGATAGGACTAGTTATAAACATCTAAGTTATAGGCTTTTCTTCCCCATTTCCACCCACTGGACTTAGCTATAGCATCCTTGGACATGCCTCTCCTGAGACAGTATTTCAGATAGATGCTCCCTTTACCCTGCACTGTACTAATGGGTTATATGTGCTTCATTATTGTGATTCAAGGGGTAATTGCCTTTCTGTTTCCTGTACCTTGTGTTTGTCTGGCCAACTAGGTACTGAGTTACTGGAAGTCAGAGACTGTTGCCTTTATATATTTTTTCTTAATATTAGCATCAGGCCACTAGGTACAGAGTTGGTGTTAAAGAAAAATGTTTCTGTATGAAATAAAATAAGTGGATATTCACATCTCCCATGAAATTCTTGGGAAAAATTAGTTGCCTGTGTGTGTAGGCGGATGTGTTTATATATTTATGTGAGCAGCTAAAATATTTAAGTCATCAATATTAGATACCAAATACTATGTGCAAAGTTGAGCATATCCCTAAATAATCTGTTTATGGACCATCAAATTCATTCACCCTTCAATTCAAAAGAGAACACAAATCTCAAGCAAAATGATCCAAATCATTTAAACTTCTCAAACAAACCTCAGAAAGTGGGAACATTACCCATTATCACATAACATGAATCAACTCATAATGGGGATTTGGAAAATAAAATTCTTCATTTTCATTGATATCGAAGCAGTATGTTTCAAAATAAAACACAAAGTAAGAGTGCCTGTTTCCTCTTGGGGTAAGACTCACAGGAGGAAGGCCCATTGTGGATTTTGAAAGATGAGAAGCAGTTCACAGGAGAAAAGAGTCTGTTATATGGAAGAGAAGTTCTTTCTGTGGGTAAGGATCCATCATCTGGCAGTTATAGGAATCTGATGAAAGAGGCAGCCAGTTCTACCCGTGAAAATCCTGTGTTAAAAAAAATCTGATTACTGATTTTCCGGAAGTGACTTATCAATGTGTTCAGAAAGGTTAATTTGGTAGAATCAGCCAAAATTGGCTTGCAGTGCATGCATGAATTATATCAGTTTCCAGCAAAATGTTTCTGTCAATAAGAAATGCTTTTAAAATCAACCTCCTTGCAAAGCTGGGGTCAAGGACAGCTGAGCTCTGCAGCCAGCCAGCCAGGCAGAGGGAATTTGTACCCTGCACCAGGAACAGAGGATCCCAACATGGAAGAGTGAGGCTCAGATGTTCAGAGAGCTCTTTGGGTGGTAAACTTTGATGAGCATGTACTTTATTTGAGAGGTCCTGGCACAGTTGAGAGCAGACGTGTTCTAGTCTTAGTCTCTTGTAGTTGTCTAGTTTGAAGGTTTATGACCTGGGGCAGAATACATCTTCCTGTGTCTCCATTTCCTCGACTATAAAATATGGGCTGGAGTAGGTATCATTGAGCTTATTGAGCTCTTTCTCTATGTAGATGTACAGATTAGTCACTCAATCTATTTCCGAAATGTGAAGTATATTCAGTGGTTTGGGAGATGTTTACAAAGAGATATTTGATATTTTGAGGAACAGAACCATCTACAATCCAGAGAACATGGAAGATGCCTCATGGGGCATCTCACCTTGGAGGAGGGGCAGTCAGGGTATCTCTGTAAAGAATAATATTTTCCCTCTGCATTCCTCTAACTGTGGTGGGCCATTCTCAGGCTATCATGTTGATATTTATGCTGAGAATGCTTATACTCAGGTCAGAAAACTGAGTAAGAGAGAAAGACAGTGTGTGTGTGTGTTGCACAGAATGTTAGATGACTGCAGAGATTTCTGCCTGAGAGAAAGAAAAGGGTAAATTCTGAATTGTTGTGCAATAAACTATCTAGGATTTAGTGTCATAAATACTGAATATTGCTCTGCACAGCACAGATAAGATACATCACTTTCATTCAACCTGTAGCTGGCATAAGGCAGGAGAGCAATAAGTAAAAGGGCAATCATATGACATAAAATGTCAAGGGAGACATGACATCCCATGGGAGCACATCGGAGGAACATCTAACTCTGGTTTGGGGAGCCTGGGAAGCCATTTAGAAAATAGGATGTTCTAAGCTGTGAATGGAAAAGACATGGGTGGGAAAAATGGAATTGAGTGAGTAGAAGGTAAGATAAATGGCATGAACAAAGGCCTGGAGATGATTAGCAGGAGAGAATTTTCACTGATTTGAAAGCAGTTCAGTAGGGCTGGAATTGAGGGTGAGGGAGGAAGAATGAGTAGTAATAGGACCAGAGAAACCAGATAGGGGAGGGCTGTTATAAGTCCTTAAGTGCAATGGGAAGCTCTGAAGAGCTCTACCCAGAGGAGTAGCCTGATCGTAATTGTTTATCAAAAGGCACCAATGACTGCAGAGTAGGGCAAGAATTGCAGCAGGCCAGTCTAGAGATGGAGAAAGATATGAGGGAGTGAAAGAAGCACCCTGAAAGAAGCTGGGATCTGTGTTACCATGGAGAATTCGGAAGACATCCAATAACTAGCTGTGGTTATTGTGGGTTTTTTTTGTTTTGTTTTGGAAACAGGACTTTACTATGTGGGCCAGGCTGGACTTGAGCTTAAGAACCTGGTGTCTTAGCCTCCCACGTGCTAGGATTATAGTTCTATGCACTCACACCAACTCTTTTGGGCATCAGATCCTAGAGTCTGGCCTCTACCCTCCAACAAGTATATTTGTATATCTAATCTCACTTGATTCTCTTAATAATTCTTTAAGTATTTCAAACCTTATTTTAGAGAGAAAAATAGAAACTTAATGAGATTCAATGTTGCCACAGGTCACAAAGCTTTATCCTACTGGAAAATGACAATATTTGGCAACAGTGGTCACATCCGTATTGGATTCCTCTGATTATCTGCAGCCTGTCAGTAGGGTCAATTAACATACTACCCTCAGTCCAGTGGGCCAGCAGGATGTTCTAAAGGGCTTTATCATGGTTTGGTCATTCAATTTCCTTCAACTTACGGCTTTCTTTTGCTGTGTAGGTTCAGTTTAAATACGACTGGGCTGTTGGGGTGTTTCTCCCAATTTAGCAGCTGCAGGCTCCTGAAAGACTTTAATTTGAAAACATGGTTCTTTATTTCTTTAAACAAGCAAGAAATGGTACATACCACATTCACTCAGTTACTAAATTCAGAGAGCAGCATGTGATCAACATCCCAAAATACTCTGTAATACATGCCAAAAGCATCTTGGGTTGAGAGCTAGATTTATAGAAAATGTAAGATATTTATGAACATTATTTGTAGGAAAGAAATAGGGCCCTCAGCAGGTTATAAAATGTTATCAAGCATTCCTGATTCTAATCACATGTTATTTACAAGGACTGACTCCATCAACATCAAGTCAAAGAAGCTTTGGTTCTAAAAGGAATTCAATGCAATTATCTCTAAGATTTTCTTTTAAAAGTTTTTTTTCTGATATTGAACAAGAAAGCAAGCTGCCCTTTCTGCCAAAGTGTAGCTATCCAGGACTACCACTGAGCTAATTGGACATCTTCTCTGGAAAACTGCTATGTTAAGGGGCATAACAAGTCAAGATGGAAAAGAAAACCACATTAGGGCTGGTACAGAAAAGAACGTTCTGTTAGGACCTATGTTTTTTCCTGACCAGATACTCCTCTGAGGGGTTGATGATCAGCTTTGGGATGAGATAGTGGACAAAGATGCTGCTCAACCCAACAAAGAAGAAAAATATTTTTGACATGTTTGCAATGGGGATTGGAATAAACATCTAGGACAGAGCAATAACTTCACATTACAATGAAGAGTCGGTGTTTTCTTCACCATGGCAGTAGAAGATACCCTAATACCTGGATATTATCTCAAGCAGTCAACTACTTTGTACTGCCCAATGATTTATTATTACATGTAGACAGATATTCTATAAAACAAAAGACATTTGGGAAATAAATACATAGACAGCCCAAATAATGTCTCACGTTACAAAGAATCAGCTGGATACAGCTATCAGGCTTTTCTGCCTTAATAGTAAATTAAAGATTTCAGAAAAATTATCATATGCATGAAAAATCCAACTTTGTAGATGTTTGAATGTTTCAGGAAAGTGGGTAAGGTAAGTTTCTTTTATTCACATTACAGTGACTAGGAGAATAGTTCTACAAGGAAGTCTCTAGGGTTTTCCTAGGAAAATGGGGTTGTGACTGGTGAGAAATACCAATGGTAACTAAAACCAAAATTGTTTCATTTTAGAATTTTTATTGTACAATAAAATGGAGCTCATTATGACATTGCCTTCTCCTGTAGTATTGGCAATCTATAGAAGGTAGTTCCTGGTTCACACTTACCTTCTTGCTTAGGTCATCAGGCACAAGATGCCTCCTATCCTTTTGTGCTGTCAGCTTCACAATTTAGTTTTCCTTTTCTTACTTGTTGACTCATGATTTCCAGACAGTGAATGGCAGGTAGGGGAGGGTCATCTATGCATCAACAATTCTTTATTAGGAAACTGGTATATATATCTTCCAGACAAGACTCTATCACATGTGCCATCTTAAAGAGCAGAAAAACTGAGGAATGGTTTGGTCAAGCCTGATTAATCTCCAGAGGAATGGCAAATTTTGCCCACAACTACAACTGGAGTGGGCTGTTCAGAAAGAAGACCATCTTCAGTTTGCTTCAAAGAAAGAACAATAGAGGATAAAAAAGACCAAGACTAAATTGCAACTGATGAGAACCAATTGGTAACCCAGGCTGTACAATGTGGCGTAAGTTTTTAAGTCTAAGAAAAAGTGATGGACTGGGAAGATAAAGGAAATGAACCATTTTCCTCCAATTAGAATCTTGACTTCCATTTTTCTTCTACCATGAAATCTTGCTGTTAATTGAATATTTTGTTGTTAAAATTCTAGCCATCACTCTTGGGGAAATCTGGAATTAATGAGCTCAAGTGGATATTAATATTTTATTGTTGAAATAGAAGGGCAAATGAAAACTAATAAAAGTTGATGACAATTACCATACTTACTAGCATAATTTTCCTACCTAAATAGCCTGCAGTTAAAATGAGAAGAGAGGAAGCTGTGAGATTACCAACTATGTTAAGGACAGATCTTAGCAATATCACCACCTGGTGCTAAATTCCCCCAAATTTCCTCTGGCCTATTTCTGTGTATAGAGGCAAGAGTGGGTTCATTCAGAGAAGAGGCTGAAGAATCCTGCTGAGAACAGATGATGCATTGTGGTAGCTGTTCATGCTTCAATTTACTCAAGCAAACGTTATTTCATTAAACCCAATCCATCCTTCCCTGGAGAGTCTAAAATTTGGTACTCTTTTTTTTTTTTTTCATCCTGATACTAGGACTTGAACTCAGGGCCTTGAACTCTTTTTTTTTTTTTTTAAGTTTTTCTGTCAAGGCTATGGCTTTACTACTTGAGCCTCAGCTCTTCTTCTGGCTTTTGGGGTGGTTACTTAGAAATGGGAATCATGTGGACTTTTCTGCTTCAGCTGGCTTTGAATCACAATCCTCAGGTCTCACTTTTTTCTTTTTTTCTCTTTCTTATTTTCATATATATTATAATTAATAGAAGGGTTACATTATATTCACCAGACAGAAGGTACATTACTTCACAAATATTGATACCCTTTCTCATGTCTTGGTCCCCATTTCCCTTCCCTGACCCCCACCCCTCATCTTGTTTTTCCCCCCTTCCCTATCCTATTTCAAATAACCAAATATGCATATATTCAACATATCAGATAACCAAGGGACAGCAAAAGAGATGGGAGATAACATAGTACATTAAGGACAACAATCACTCATTATATGACTTTTGTTTCTATATCCTGGAGGTCCTTTCACTTAGCATCATACTATATGGACTTATGTACCTAGGTTTTGTTCTGTTGTAACTCTCTGCTAGGAGAGCCCAAGGTTTCTACTGATTATGACTCACTTTCTTGATTAGCTAGTACTACAGCTATAAGCCACCAAGCCAGAACTCTTACCAATTTTCAAATTCAGTAACTATCAAATTGTCTGAAGTAGGATATGGCAAAGATAGGAGAAGACAATTATGATAATCAGGAAAATACCTGTTTCCCATTTTCTCATGTGTTAGGGAAAAGCCAGAGTATTTAACAGAATAAGATACTGGGAATCTGTATCAGCGAAAGCAACTCAGCAGCTGCTTTGCTTTATTAAAACAAAGTACATTCTAATAATTTCCATGTCAGGTGTTCTTCTAAAGTCACTTAAAAGGAAAATGAATATAGTGTTCTGATGTGGCTAGCAAAACAAAATGACAAAAACAAAACAAGATGGCAAAGTCACTTTGTGTGAGATTAAAAAAAAATTGAACTCATTTTGCAAATAGGTTTTCTACCTGATTTAAATCAATCAGTTTATTCTTCCAAAGTCTGGCTTGTTGTTTCTCATCCCCAAATACAGTCATTCCCCGTGCATTGTCCATGTGATTAGAGGGTAGAACAGAAGGGAAAGAATGCAAAACTGCAAGAGCAACTTAGGGCCACATTCTGTCCTTAGGTCTGCCCACATTTAGCTTCGTATGTGAATGCATATTTCTCCATATCTACCTGCTGCACTTTGATTGAATGTTGCTTCTACAAGATGCTGCAAAACATTTCTGGGGTTAGTAACCCAGGGAATGTTTGAGGGATCCAATTCTGACTCCTTGGATCAGGGAAATATTTCTTTTCTTTTACTATGCTTTTTAAAATAATTTTTATTTTATTATTATTATTTTTGTCAGTCGTGAAGTTTGAACTCTGGGCCTGAGCACTGTCCCTGAGCTCTTCAGCTCAAGTCTATTGCTCTACCACTTGAGCCTAGCGCCACTTCAGGGAAGTGTTTCTATTACATAGCACTTGAGAGTTGAGTTCACATAGACAAGGAGGAGGAGTCAAGAAGAGGCACCAAGTCTGTAGCATAGAGGGGAATGCAGTCTTGAGGAGTGCTGGAAATAAATGCTTTCATTCTCATGATAGATTAATCAGCATTTACACAACAGTTCTCCATCTGGTTATTCAAGCAATTTCCTACAAAGCATGAGCTGGGCCACATGGGCTGGATCCACCAACAAAATGAGGATTTGGAATTCCATTCAGTAATTGGCAATGAAGTAAGCTAGATAGGCACAGGGCTTAAAAAGAAAAAGAGACAAACTTTATGGTGGCTAGCAACTGATACAACTGAAGAGCTCTTTTGGTAGAGGGGGACCATAGGTGTCTCCTCAACTGTGAAAGAAACAAGACCATCCAAAAGGGGCTGTGACCAACATGGCTGACTGAGACAGTCACTAACTGCCCTTTGCTTTGTTGTAATGACTTCTTCCTACCATTAGCCTTGCAGAGTGGTCTGTCCCCACGATGCATCTGATGCTATGGCACAAATAAGGACAGCAGAGGAGAGAATTCTATTCTGGAGCTGTGTGGACCTACTCAGGAAAGACCTGAGGACTGATGCTGCTGAGGACTCTAGAATAAATTATTGATAGTCTTGAACATTTAGCAAAGGAGACAGTAAATCACTCATTAGATTTTTCAAGGACTTAGGATCAATGCGTTTCGAGAAGCAAACATTCTTTTCTCTCTGCTTTACAAAACTGCTTCATAAAACTTTGTCTCCTGAACAAATGTATGCTACTTTCCTTTTCTGCTATTTTTGTTGACTGGAATACACTTTCTTTCCTTTCTTAAAATTAATGTTATTAAATAACAAAGATTTTTTTTTAATCAGTCAGTTGTGGGGCTTGAACTTAGGGCCTGAATGCTGTCCCTGAGCATCTTTTGCTCAAGGCTAGTGCCCTATATCATTTTGAGCCACAGCACCACTTCCCCTTTCTTGGCCGTTGGAAATGTACTCATCCATCAAGATGTAAGTCAGTGTTTTAGTGAATGCTTCTCAAATATCCATTGATATTACATGCAACTTTTCACTGTCTTCATTAAAGCAGAATTGGCATCTTTTTTCATTCTTGTGATAGTTCAATTAGCATTGACATTATCAGTTCTCCATCTGTTTATCAAAGACATTGCTTTCCTCTAGTATATTTGTGAACTTGCACACACCAAGGATTCATTACCTGATGACCTCATTACCTTGTAGGTTCTCCTAATTTGATAAAAGTAGCTGTTGAGATACTACTACTTCCTCATTCTCTGATCTTGGCAGGGTCTGTACCATGTCGGCAAGCAGATGCAACACTGGAAAGGGAACCATGGTTCACACTAGAGAGACAGATCTGTTTCCTCAACAGGGCTGTGAAACTTGCAATTGGCCACAATCAGCAATAACTTTATCTGATTGGTATTTTTTCAAAAGTCTGTCCTATGCAAGACTAGTCTTTGCTTCTGATTAAAACAAAACATTATTTACATTTCTCTCATCAAAACTTGGCACACTAATAATTTAAGAATCATTTGTTGAGTCCTAATTTGATTTAGGCACAAAATTTGGGGAAAAATAAAGCCTCTTCTCTGCTTCTGAGGAACCCTATATGACCTTATAGGAAGGCAGAGATTCAAAAGGAATATGTCCATAGAATTTCTCAAAGTTGGCAAGTGAGAATGCAAGATCTCATGACAATGCCCTGGGACAGTTCAGAACCAGCTTTATAGAGTAAGGGATATGTTCCAGGAGTTGTCATACCTGAGCTGAGCCTTAACACATGAGCAGATAGTACTCTGAATGGGAATTAGCTTTACGAAAGTGGAAGGTAAAGTATGACGGTGGAGAAAGCATATTGCAGGAAGAAGGTAAGCCATGAACCAGGTCATAGATAGAAACATCATGTCATGTGCAGAAAAATAGGAGTTCTTTGTTTCTGGGGTACAAAATTTAAGGAAGGGTGTCAAGAGATGAGGTCAGGGCTTGGAGACTCTTTCAAAGTCTTGTAAATTCAACCCAGGCAGCATTGGTGTCTTAAATTCCACCTTACCAACACAGTAATAACTATCACTGTGTTTCTTTATTTGAGCTAACATCTTAAGTTTTTATTCATCTGTTTCCCATAAATGGGCAAAACTGAAGCTAGCTTCCATTTCATTGTTGCATTTCTAGGTATTTGGAATTTTTATTGTTAAACATAGCTATTACTAAGCATTTAATCATATAAAAATACAATGAACTAAATTAAACTAAACATTAAAATCTCAGAACTAATCACTTTCTAGTTGTTTTGTTACATTTACTATATTTTACCGTGAAGTATTTATGATCTTAAGGTGATTTATATGTTTTTTCCTATGTGGTAGACATAATCTACCCTGGCATGCTACTACTATATTTCTCTTCTTTGTTCTTTATTTATTATGTTAAATTGGTAGCTTGAAACTGGTCATGGTGTGAATATTTACGCCACAAAAGTAAATAAATGCTTTAAGTCAGAGTCTGATTTATCAGACTACGCTTAGGAAAATAATGGTGTAAATACAAACAATGCAGATAAATATAAAAGGGTGCTGGGTTACATAAAGTTGAGAAAATATTCTTTTCTCCATGTATTTTTATTGTAATTAATGGAAGGATTACATTATATTCACCAGATAGAAGGTGCATTACTTCACAAACATTGATACCCTTTCTCATGTCATGGTCCCCATACCCTCCCCCTCCCCTGGCTCATCTTGATTTTCCCCCTTCCCTATTGAGTTTCAAATAACTAATTAAGCATATATAAAATATATCAGATAACCAGGTGAAATATTGTAACAATATGAGATAACCAAGGGACAGCAAAAGAGATGAGGGATATAACATAGTACATTAAGGACAACAATCACCCATTATATGGCTTTTGTTTGTATATCCTGGAGGTCCTTACATTTAGCGTCATACTATATGGCCTTATGTATCTAGATTTTGTTGTAAATCTCTGCTAGGAGAACCCAAGGTTTCTACTGATTATGACAAATGAGGGAAACCGTTGAGCCCATGTTTCTTTGAGTCTGGCTTACTTCACTTAATACGATTTTTTTCTAAGTCTTTCCATTTCCTTACAAATGGGGTGAAGTCGTTCTTTCTGACAGCAGCATAGAATTCCATTGTGTACAAATACCACATCTTGTTGATCCACTCATCAACTGAGGGACATCTTGAGAAAATATTCTTATAGTATTTGGAAGCCATTTTCTAATTCAACAAAGAAATCAGTCAAGTCACTGATGAATGAGTATAGTTTCAAACTATCTCTGTTGTTTTGCTTTGGTTTTTCATGTTAAAGTAAATAAAAATATCAACCAAAATTCATATGAGAGAACCAAGCTCATTTGTCATTTGCAACTAAAGATTGAAAATAAATACAAAAGTTCAACAAAATTTAACTAAAGTATTCAGTGGACATTAAGGTCTCTATGATTCTTAGAACAAAGAGCTTTGCAAATTTTATCATTACAAATCAGAAGCTGTCTTTGGTGTCAGTAACATCTATTGAAAGCTTTTATGTATACATACATTTACAATTTTCTGCCCCAAACATTGATTGCTCTGTACTAAAATATTATAGCTCAAGATTTTTCCTAATTTTATTCAGTCTTCTGCTGCTGATTACTGAGACTTTTCTTTGGTCTGTTTGTGCTTTTTTAACAAATTAGCATGGTAATGTATTTACTTACTGAGAAGGATAAGGCCCCTGGCGATCTAAGTGTTTGGTAAGTCTCCATTTCTGAGATGGCACCTTGAAATTTTCATCATCTGAAGGAAAAGGTTTTTGTTTTTCTCACACTTCCAAAAGACTGGCAAGGAGTAAACCCATTCCTAAAAGCCTTTTTTTTTTTTCCTTTTTTTAGTGTGGCCATATCCAATTCATGTGTGGCATTTGGCCCTACTTCCCATCACTGTAGCTTTAATGACTACATTCTAAAGTAGTGATTATGCTATGTCTTAATATAAATATTAGGCTATGCATTCAGATAACAGTGTCACTATTCTCTCTCTGTCCCTGTCTCTGTCTCTCTCTGTCTCTCTGTCTCTGCCTCTCTCTGTCTCTCTCTCTCTGCCTCTCTCTCTGTTTTCCCTTGGTAACATACAGAACTTCCCATTATAGGTAGGTACTGTCTCTTAATTTGCCTTTTAGTTTCAGCTACTCATAATCACACTGACAGCTCTCTAGGAAAACATGGCTCTGGCGTCCTGGCTGGCTTTGAACTGTGATCCTCAGATCTACTTCTTCATTAGGTCTCAGATTTGTTTCCTCAAAGAAATGATTTCTGAGGAAAAAATCCTATTAAAGAAGTAACCCAGGGGTCCACCGCTGCCACCTCCTCCAGCCGCTGTGGTGCTGCCTGTGTGCTCGTTCGGTGCTGACCGGGGATCTCTTTCGTTAAGCGACATCTGAGGAGACCCCGGCGACGAAAAGCCCAAGGAAGGAGTCAAGAGGGAGAACAACGATCATATTCATTTGAAGGTGGCGGGCAGGATGGTTCTGTGGTGCAATGTAAGATGAAGAGGCATACACCACGTAGTCAACTAATGAAAGCCTATTGTGAACGACAGGGTTGGTCCATGAGGCAGATCAGATTCCGATTCGATGGGCAGCCAATCCATGAAACAGACACACCTGCACAGGTGGAAATGGAGGATGAAGATACAATTGACGTGTTCCAGCAGCAGACAGGAGGTGTCTACTAAAAAAGGGAACCTGCTACTTTGCTCCAGAACTTTGTTCTTATAGACCAAGAATGCATTCTTCATTAGAAAACTGCAATTTGGTTCCACCACACCCTGACTACTGCAATATAGTTTTCTCTATTCTTTCATTCTTCCCTTCCCCATTCCTTTATTGTACATAAAGTAACTGGTGTATATGCACAAGCATATTGCTTTTCTTTTTTTCCTTTTTTCTTTAACTAAATGGCCAATGGTATATTTTGATTGACATCAAATCGAGATGGGATGGGGAAAAATACTGGTTCTGTGAAAATATCCCCCTTCTCCATTAGTGGCATGCTCATTCAGCTTTTATTTTTATATTTCAGGAAGTTATTTTGCTCTCACTGTTTTAACAAAAAAAAAAAAACAGTCCTTGCATACCTTGTTTGATTGGAGAAGTTTAATGCTTTCATTTATCATTGTAACACCAAGGACAATTTTATAATTTTTTTGTATGTAGCTGTTACATGTAGGGCAAATCTGTCTTTAAGTAGGGGTAAATTACTCTTAAAAAAAAAAGAATCCTAGATAGTTTTCCCTTCAAGTCAAGCGTCTTGTTGTTTAAACAAACTTCTTGTTTAAAAATAAAAAAAGAAATAATCCAGGGCAGGGAGTTTGGCCTAGTGGTAGAGTGCTTGCCTAGCATGCATGAAGACCCGGGTTCAATTCCTTGGTACCACATACTTAGAAAAAGCCAAAAGTGGTGCTGAGGCTCAAGTGATAGAGTTCTAGCCTTGAGAAAAATCCATGGACAGTCCTCAGGCCCTGAGCTCAAGCCAAGGACTGGCAAAAAAAAAAGTAATCCTGGCCCAAAGGAACATAGCTATGCTCAATGGTTTCCCTTATTTGTAATAATTAGTACACACCTAGGACTCTCCTAGTAGAGGATTACAATAGTGCAAAACCTAGATACATAAGGCCATATAGGATGAGACTAAATGAAAGGGTCTCTAGAATATGGAAACAAGAGCTTTATCTTGTGTGATTACTGTTTTTAATGTACTATCTTATTTCTCTTCTCTTTTTTTTGCCCTTATGGTTAATCTCATGTTCTTACTATATCTGACTTTGTTACCTAGTATATTGTACATACATTTGTTTGTTTATTGGAAATAAGAAAGAGAAGTGGGGAACCAAGATGATTGGGAGGGGGTGGGGGAGAAAAGTGGGGACAGAAACATGAGAAGGTGTATCAGTGTGTGAGAAATAATGCACTTACTACCTGATCAATATAACTATAACCTCTATACATTATCCCAACAATAAAAAAATGATTTCTGAGTAGTAGTGATCCCAGCTTGTCTCACAGCAGTCTGCCCTCTGATTACAACAGTGATGACATTATCATGAAATTGCATGGCTCCTAAACTGTGTTTTGTGTTACACTGAACTGACAGAGACGATATCCTTTCCCTCTACGATTTTATCGCCAGCCTCTGATGTGCTACCTGGTAAAAGTAAGAACTTGACATTTGTTCATTGAATGAGACAATGCATAAATAAATTGATAGATTCTCTCACATATTATGTTCTGATTTTTTCTCGTTAGCATTTTGTTATTTTGAATGTGGGTAGAAATTCTTCTTTCCTTTCAGCAAGATCACCTTATATTTGATGCACAGAGCTATAAAATCTGTACAATAGGGTCTATAACACATTTTCATTCGTTGTTGGATTTTTAAGAAACACAGCTTTTGGAAATGTGAAGAGGTTTCCATAAAAAGACGGAATCTATTTTCCAGGTGTTAGAGATGAAGACTTAATAGAGCTTGAGCTTAGTTCTTTATTATGTTCGTAGTTTGAATCTTCTATGTCCCCAAATGGCCCATGTGTGAAAGACTTCGTCTCCTCTCTGTGGTGCTGTGGGGAGATAGTAGAGCTTTTAGGAGGCTGGGGCCTAGTGGAGGGAAGGCAAATCACTGAGACTGTACCCTTTAAGGGGATTTTGAGATTCTGGCTCATTTCTTTCTCTGTTACTGTGATGCGTAATTTCCTGTGTCAACTTGGCTACAAGGCCCAGGTGATTGGTCAAAGAGAAATCTAGTACTTCTATGAGGATATTTGTTAGATGACATTAACATATAAATCAGGTAATTTTGAGTAGATTATTTCCATACAGTGTGTGCTATATATATATGCATAAATGTATATATATGGATAAATGTGTATATGTACATATATATGTGTGTGTATACAACCTCTTCAATTACTTAAAGGCTTTAAGGGAAAAGGTCAAGGTCATCTATGGGAGAACAAATTCTGCCTCTGCATTGCCTTCTGATGGATACCATCAGAAACTTCTCTCCCAGGTTTCCAACCAGCTGGATGGCTGTTGTGAGCAAGCAATGTCAGAAACACACATGGACCAATA
This sequence comes from Megascapheus bottae, assembly GCF_031878675.1. Taxonomy (NCBI): domain Eukaryota; kingdom Metazoa; phylum Chordata; class Mammalia; order Rodentia; family Geomyidae; genus Megascapheus; species Megascapheus bottae. Next base: position 29,632,904 of record NC_143523.1, on the reverse strand, counting down.
CTTTTCTCTTCAATAACACGTTTAGAAATGATATCAGTTTTATTAGCACTAATTTGCCAAGCACTACTGATGTGATTTGAAAGCCCCGAGCTGTTGGCAAAACAGACATTTCACTCCATTGTTAATTATAAGTCTCAGATAACACAGTACATTGAATAATGTAATTCTAAAAAATACTAAGCCAAAGCAACCACAGAGTTCTGGGACACCTTTCTGAAGGTACAGAGAGCTGGGATAGGTGCAAGAAAGTTGCTAGTAATGACCTCAGTCAAGGGCTGTTGAAGAAAAATAAGAGCTTATTCAAGGTGAAATGCTCATTCAAGGGGCAGAAGTGATTTTGGGCTTACTGACTCTGGATGAATGGAACATGTCAGTGAAGAGGATTGATCTGAGTTAAGCTGAAGACCAGGGACCAGTCGAGAGTTTCTTGTCAGTGACCCTTCGTTACTTGGCCATCCCCATCCTTGAGTGATACTGCATGGTCTGATGTGTGCTCCGATATTAGGAGTCCTGCCTTTTCTGTGATTCAGATGAGAGGATTCTATGTAAGTTCATGGGCCTTAATTTTGGATACGGGTTTAATAAATCTGTGTCCATATGTACTTTATTTAAATGGATAGGCTCATAGGTGGTAATATTGTTATTTGCATAAATAAGCTATTGATAATTCTGTCTCTTGGTTTTCTTGTGGACATATGATGGTGTTTTTCACCCACAACATGATACAATATGGACTAATATTGGATTCAATATGGAATTATGTTGGAGCAAGGCACGGACTGATATCCACATCTGACTTTGAAACTCTGGATTTTCTTGGCTCCAAATTTCATGAGCTAAGCCCAAGAAAAATTTCTTCCTTTACATATATACAATCACTTTCTCCACCCCCTCCCCCACCTGCATTGATCATGTTCCTGTGAGAATACCCTGAGTATTGTAATCCAAAATAGCATACTTTTTCTCTTCCCTCTTCCTCTTCCTGTACTCTCTTCCTGGTTTGTCCTGGGAATATTTCTTTAATAAGTCACTCACATATGAATGTTTATTTCAGGATGTTTCAGGGTATCTTGACCCTGGAGAGAATGCTTGATAATTCTTAGTCACATTAACAGTGAAAATGGTGACTGAAAGGTTGTATCAGATAGCTATTGCTACTTGATTTGGAAGCTACTGCCCCAAAGCCCAGTGACCTACAACAATCATATTTATTATTTTTCATGGGTCTTCAGGTCAACTGGAAACTGATCTAGCCTGGGCTCAGAGGGAATAGAAAGTGAGTGTTCAATATATTTCTGCCTTTTTCCTGAATCCCAGCATGTTCTTCTTATAAAAGTGACAGTAACATCATTGAGTCCATAGAAATTTGCAAGGAGGTTAGAAAATACTTGGAACACGTAAACTCGTTTATGCTTCATTATGTTGGCCAAAGCAAGACATATCGACAACTTCAAAGCCACAGGGGTGAGGGATGTGGATAACAGGAGAAACAAATCTAACATAATTATTAATATACCTCCTTTCTGTAAAACAAGACTTTTTATTTTTTATTTTATTTTATTTTATTTTTTTACCAGTCCTAGGTCTTGAACTAAGGGCCTGGGTGCTGTCCATGAGTTTTCTCAAGGCAAGTGCTCTACCACTTGAGCCCCAGAACCACTTCTGGCTTTTTCTGTATATGTGGTACTGAGGAATCGAACTTAAGGCTTCATGCATGCTAGGCGAGCACTCTACCACTAGGCTATACTCCAGGCCCTAAAATATGGTTTTTATCACTTCCCATTCTACAATCCTATTCAAAACCAGCAATGACCTCAAATTATTAAATTTTGTCATTTGCTTTAAGTCTGGATCAGGTTCCTCTTGATCCAGAGACCTATGAATCAAAAAGGTGAAATACATTGCTAATGTGCAATACATTCACTTATCCCCAAAGGGGAAAATAGGTAGGCCACACAGAAGTACTAGTTTGAGATTTTGCAGGTTAACTGATGAAATGATTCACAAGACATCCCTATGTGTGTGTGTGTGTGTGAGCGTGTGTGGTGTGTGTGTTTGCAAACAATTACATTCTTGTGTGCATTAATCCTAGATTAGTCCTTGTTTCTTGGTGTGGTTTCTAGTTTATTGTTCTCTGCAGTGCTTGGCTTCTCCCATAGAGATATCTTCCCTTTTTCATCAAATTATTGGCCATTTCCAATAGTGAAATTATGTCCTTTTAGACCTTTTCTTGTTCAGGGAAATATAGGGGCCTTTCTACAGATTGAGGAACGAGTCTTTACCCCACCATCTCTTTCTCCTTTTCCTCTTTCCCTCACTTCCCTGACACTTTGAGCCCATGTCTCCTGTTTTTGCCACCAACACAGCCCTTGGTATAGTTATACGTAGTGAATTTCCTACACATTTGATTTGAGTTTGCTCTATGAGCCAAAGGTCATACCAACAATTCTTTTGGATGCAGTTTTCTCTGTGACTTAATTATTCCAGTCTTGGCTATGGCCAGTTGCTATAGGAATTCCCCCCTCCCCACTCCCTACCCCCAGCATTGTAGAAGCTCTCTTGTGCAGCAGCGGAGAAGCCATTTCCTTTCCTCCAGTTGTTTTAACAAGGAATGTGCAAACAAATTCATTCGACCTTTACCTTGAGGGAAGTGTCCTTGATCTTTGCTGATAGGATTTATCTTAATTTCAGTATCTGATTTTTCTACTTGGAAAGTCTAGGCTATGAGAAAACATTTTATGCTTTTAGACTAGCAGGTCCCTGTTTTTCTGGTTATCCTTCTCAGTTTGATTTACAAATTTTCTGGGTCTTGCTGAGTTCATCTCTCTTATGCTTGATAGTAAACAGAGAAAATAAACCAGTTGATACTTCCAATATTGTATCTGGATATCCACTTGGACAGGTTTGGAACTGCATTAGAAACATTTTCTATCTTTTAAGTTGCCATCCTTAATTATTATTATTATTATTATTATTATTATTATTATTTTGCCAGTCCTGGGCTTAAGCTCAGGGCATGAGCCTTGTTCTTGGACTTTCTCAAGGCTAGAGCTCTACCACTTGAGCCTCAGCACCATTTCCTGCTTTTTTTCTATGTATGTGGTACCGAGGAATTGAACCCGGGTCTTCGTGCATTCTAGGCAAGCACTCTACCTCAGCACCACTTCTGGCTTTTTTCTATGTTTGTGGTACTGAGGAATTGAACCCTGGTCTTCATGCATGCTAGGCAAGCACTCTACCACTAGGCCAAACTCCCAGCCCATCCTTAATTATTTTAAACGAAAATTTAAACTTTTTAAATTATCTTTAAGTAGTTGTACAAAGAAGTTGCCATTTAACAAAGCAGTTTATGACTACAATGCATCTTGATCAATATTCTCCTTTTCAACATTCTTCACCATCCTTATCCTACCCATCCTTCTGTCACTTTTCTTAATCTTTTAAAATAAATCTTCATTTATTACAATGATCTGCATAACAGGTGACCATGTTTTCAGCCTCCAGTAAGTCTGTTTTAATATATTTTAACTGTTTTAATATATTTTACAAATGACTTATTGCCATATCCCTAGCCTCCATATACTGTATCATTTAGATCTAAACCCAATAATTAGTGTTTTTGTTATAGCACTGTCTAATTCTTAGTACTATTTTTGATATTTCTGGCCATCACTGTAACAAAATGTCCCTAAACTCAATGGCTTATAATAATAATCACTTACAATATAATAATAAATGTCTCAGGTCCACTTGGTAAAGGAATTGATAAAGAGAGAGGGCTGGCATAGTTGCTAATATAATCTCCTCCAAAGAACAGTGGGAAGATCATATTACTTTACTGTGGAATTATGAAAGAAAATGATTTTGACATCTGGATAATGATGTCACTTTCTCTCCACACATTAAAAACTGCTTTGATAAAGTGCACTGTTTTTCTTTCAAGGACAAAAAAATCAAAGACAGGTATTTAAGGCTGCAAAAATCAGTAAATGAAGGGAGTTATAGATTAAAAGATTCAAATCCAAGTTTCTTACTTCAAAGGGAAGAGAACTGAGTGGGACAAGCTTCATGGAGGAAAATCTTCTCTTTATTGTCAAAGTCACTCTGGAACCAATATGTTTTCTTTCTTCTAAGTCTCCTGGAAGGAACTTACAGAGCTTTGAAGTCAGTAGAATCAAAACCTTTGGGGAAATTACTCAATGAAACAAAGGCTAAGAATGCAGAAATTGGATGTGGTGGGAAAGCTACAGAACAATATGACTTAAGACCTGGCAAGTTTGAGGTATGCTAAATGAAAGAATGCAAGGAAATGCTATCCTTTGATGATTTTTGAAAAATAAAGCAAGTTTGGAGTGATCAATGGCAAGGAGGTTAATGAATATAACCCAGATATTTGGTTGAAAAATATCTTGCTCCATATGTTAGTTTCAAGCATATTTAACAGCAAATGTATTTAAGCATACCTTGAAATGTTTTTGTTGAAATATTACTGGAAAACAATTGGGTCATCATCTTTGTAATTTTGTGAAGTGGCCAAGGAATGCTAATTGTGGTAGTTAAACTTGTATAAGCCCCATGGTTTCACATAATAAAAATCTAACTTCTCACCACCCTTTTAGCCAAAGGTAGGTAGGAGGATTTTCTTCCAGAAGATCATTCAAGAACCTGCGCTTCTTTCATCTTGCGATCCACCTGCTTATATCTCCTGTGGTTTTCTCTGTTCACTTGCTAGATGATAGAACACAGTGTGGCTGTCTGTTCACATACATGCACCTTATCTGTACTCATGCCCTTCTTTTGCATGTTGACATACCTACTGTCTTGCTATTAATGAGTAGATAAGTGTAGAGGCACGATCTTTTGAGACTAGATCTTAAAGGCTTTCTGCTTGTGTTTCTTCTTCTCCCTCCTCTTTCCCAGGTTTCTTACACTGGAACCAATCCCCCAGCCTGTCCATAGGACTGTCAGCTAGCTATGTGGACAGCTATCGGTCTATGGAGTGAGGAAGTGAGGTCTTTTACAGACCGTTGTGTGAACATACCACCTTAGAAGTGCATCTTCCATCCTCAATCAAGCCGTCAGTCTGTGATTGAGGCTGTGCCCCCTAACACCCAGAAAACCACTCCCAGATTCCTGACCCTTACAAACGGTATATGGTAATAAATGTTCGTTTTTTTCAGGCGTTAAGTGTCAAGGTGATTTGTTTGACATTAATAAATAATGAATACAAAGAATGAATAATTATGTATGGGAGGAATTCATAAGAATAGGCCTGTGAGAAATGTAAGCTACTTTCCCCTCTACCACTCCCTGAATTACTCAGTCACAGGGCAGACCCAACAGCATTCCTAGAGAAGAAAGGCTGGTGAAGAAAGTCTACCAATGGGGTCCCTAATGAAAAGAAGCCTTGAGAGACAATTGGCCAGTGTCTGTTATATTCAGTGAATTCAGATGTAGGAAATCTCTGGACCACAAAGTTTCGGTGATTGTTTGTCCAAATCCGCACAAAATTCTTAGCAGATATAATTTTTTGGAACATCTGTTCTTTGAGAGTGATGTCAAATATGTCTGGAGTTTCCCTGGAAAGTTTTAAAAGTCTTTAGTTTGTCTGATTTCCCAGTGCTGGCAGAACGCCACGAGCCACAGCAATACCACTACCAACTAACATCAAATACGCATCTTTATTAATCAGTTATGGTAGAGTGTTACTTGGCTTTCTGTCAAGTAACAAAAGAGACCACTGCATCTTTGGTTCACTGTTTGGGGGGCTCCAATCTATAATTCATTGGTCTTGTGGATTTGGGCCTAAGGCAAGATATCACAGCATGGTAGAAGTGTGTGCTAAAGTAACATCCATAGTCAAAACAACCTCATAGACAAAAAGCAAAAAGGAGAAAGGGTCAGGGCCCCTTAATCTCCTTTAGGGACAGATTCCCAATAACCTAAGGTTCTCAAGTAGGCCCCACCACACAAAGATTCTGCTACCTCTCAATAACACCATTCAGAGGGCATCCAAGATCCAATGAGGTAAGTACAATTATCTCAAACTTGTAAATGTGGAAAAGAAGCACACAAACATGCACGTGCACACACATGCATACAGCTTGGACAGAATGCTCAAAGACTTATGAAAAGCTCAGGAAAGCATGGATCTGGTTCTTTAGTCTACATCTATATTTCTCTACAGTTAGATAAGAAAGGTTAGTGGGGTGTTAGGAGTGTTTTCGGTGGTTGGTATGGTGGAGCCCTGCCATATCCAACCAGTGAAGGTGGAACCAGAAACTTAGATGTGTCTCCTTGTTGGGGGAGATGGGAGATATTGTTTGGCTCAGATGTCATCCTGAAAGCAGGCAGATAGAAATCAACTAGAGATATAATTTGGACAAATGTACATTTTTTTAAAGCCTACCTCTTATATAGGTATACTTAAGTTTCTTCTCTCTACTAAATACCTGCTGCATAGGGTTGTTATATCGCAATTTTGAGTGACATGATATGTGAAAAAGCATGATTTTGAATCCATTAACCCAATTTTGGGAATTATACTAATGCTCTTGTTTTCTATGGAATAGCATCATATCTTATGCAACATTTCACCTTAGTACCTAGTACAGTATCTTGATGAGTGACTGCATAATGTAGTTTTGTGGAAGACGCAGGTGAATAAATCATAGAATCATTTCTTCCTTTTTCTTCTGGGAAGTGAGGAGCTCAGTTCTAGATGGGCAGTCTCATCAACACCCCTTTCCTCTGGGTACTAATGAAGGGTTCAGAAAAACTGTTTCCACACACAGTATCTCATACCCCATCAGGATGCTGCTTCTGCCTGTGCCTGGAGCAGTGGGAAACAACCTTTATTAAAGTACTTTGTCCAATTCAGGATTGAATAAAAATCTAACAAACCCAGAGAGTGTCCAGAGGAGAGCAATAAAAATGGATTAAACAGACCTTCTAAAGAAAGGTTAGAAGAATTGGGATGATTTTAGCTAGAGCTACCAGTAGGAGGAATAATACATTTTCAAGAAACTAAAGAATATTTTGTAAAACTTTGTGCTTAGTGGTGAGTTATTGACACAGAGGATGGAAAAGAAGGGATTTTGATGATTTTCCTCTTTGACATTAACAAGCCTCTTTCATCCTCTTTGCCCATGGGATTATAGCAATCCCACTTGCTCTCTGAGAACTCTTGATTGCACAGGACATCTTATGGGACAAAGTAAGAAGAGACATTTTAATTAAGTGAAAGACTAGAATATATTTATTCCTTCCCTTGGCAGTTTGAAAGGCAAGGCCATGAACCCAATTAACCAGAGGTCCTAAGATATTAGGAGGACAGTACACTTTCTTTCTTTGCTAACGTCCCAAGACTTCTCAACCTAGCATTTTACATCAGCTATATTCATAATTTATACATGAACTACATACTCATTCTACTCTTCCTCAATTATTCTGTAATATTTATGGATAAGGGAAAAGTTCTTAGTAGAGCAGAAGCTCAGAAACAGAAGTCCTGTTGCCACCATAATTATGTTATATTTTCCCTAGAGCTAATATATGAATTTTATACAGCATAATAACCTTAAAGATGTTTATAAATATTTTCTATATGCAAGGAATTGTGTTAAACACTGAAAATATCCTGATGGATTGTATATGCATGGCCTTGTCCCACAAGAACTAAACATAGGGCCTTTGAAAGCACCAGAGAAACCAGAAATTGGAATATAGTAGGATATGTACTATAAAAGATCTTATGGGAAACCAATTTAGGGTCATGGAAAGCTTTTTTTTTGTTTTGATGATAGGCTGTCACAATGATCCATCAAAGATAAATAAGCATTATAGGCTGTCACAATGATCCATCAAAGATAAATAAGCATTATCAGCATTATTATTTCTTCTTGGGCCACTTTATCAGTCCAGGAGCTACTATTTTGAAAATAGATTTCACAACATAGCATCTCCTCCTCCTGGCTTATTATTTTCACTTCACCTCCTCCTGGCTTATTATTTTCACTTCACCTTAAAATTATTAACTCCAAGCCAGGCATGGTGGCTCATGCCTGTAATTAGGAGGCTGAGATCTGAGGGTCAAGGTTCAAAGCCAGCTTGGACACAAAAGAACCTGAGACTCTTATCTCCAGTTAACCTCTAGAAAATGGGAAGTGGGGCTTGGCTCAAGGGTAGGGTGGTAGCCTTGAGCTGAAGAGCTCTGGGACAACACTTAGGCCCAGGGTTTGGGTGGGAGCCTTGAGCTGAATAGCTTAGGGACAGCACCTAGGCCCAGGGTTTGGGTGGGAGCCTTGAGCTGAAGAGCTCAGGGAGAGCACCCAGGCCAAGTTCAAGCCCCATGACCTACAAAAACATTATTAACTCCATCATTTCATGCATGGTTTAGGGATGAAGAGAGTTTAGAGGCATAATTAATGTGGATTAAATTATCATCAATATCATATGCCAAGAATTAACTATGTCTTGAATAATGTGTCAGTAAAATTAGTTCTAATATTTGACACAAATGCACAGTGGTATTAATTTATATTCAAATTTAACTTGAATATAAACTAATTTCATAGGAAAGAAATTGATGTGCCCACTCAACTGGTAGGCAATAAATGAGATCAGCTTTTGATATAAATAGAATTGCTTTAACTCTGGCATAAAAGAATATATAGATGGTGCCTTGTGCCACAGATGAGACCTGAAGGCAATAAAGGCAAGAAACATTATGTTTGTGTATTTCTTTGTGATATAATCTGACAGTCTTACATTCTTTAGCTCACCTTGGGAAAAAAATGCAACAAAAAATCTGAAACCAGGGAAGGGGTGGGGGCAGGGAAATGGGGACAAAAACATGAGAAGGGGTGTCAATGTGCAAGAAGTAATGCACCCACTACCTGACAAATGTAGCTTAACTGTAATCCCTTACACATTACTCTGACAATAAAATAAAATAAAGTAAAAAATCTGAAACCATGCTGTGGGCTCACTATATTATGCCTCAGTTAATTCTGGAGTCCCATGGAATCTCTCCAGGGTGTTTAATTATCCACTTTATCCAAAGAAACTAATTATAACTGCACAAGGTTGTTCTGAAGTTGCATTTATGCACAGCAACAACAACAACAAAAGGCCATAAAAGCTTCCCTGTTTGTAGCTACTATTTATTTTTCACAGTTTGAGGTAAAGAAAGCTGATTGTAGGACAAATTTAAGGTCAGCCAAATATATATATATATATATATATATATATATATATATATATATATATATATATATATATAGTTTCTTTTTCTTCCCTGTAGTATTTCTCTGCTCTTACACATCCAAAGTACTTTTCTTTTTACACCTCTCCCCCAGTTTAATGAAATATTTGAGGAACTATAATTGTTGAGAGTGGCTTCAGAGTCAAATACACATGAATTTCAATTCCAGCTCCAGAGAGGTGATAGCATCTACCCCCTTCATGAGAGCAAATTGCTCAATTAAGGAGAGTTATTAGTAATTATTATTGAATCCAATTTCTATTAAAATATGAACTTAATGGGTCTTGAAATGTGGCTCTAGGATAAGTTTAATCAGAATCACTTAGAGTTCATACTAAACATGTAGATTCCTGGGTCTCTCTTACTCGAAAGCTACTGCGTTCTGAGAGAGACTCAGGAATTTACATTGTAAAAACAAGTTACCCCAAATGATTGTTATTACTATTGAGTTGCAAGAGTCACTGAAATTATGTATGAAAATGACAGGCAGCATCAACATGTGGTTTATATTTCAGCCTGACATAACTGTTGAGTGAAAGAATTTGATACTGTGTCTTTCGCATCCATCATCAGGAAGGGGAAAGCCTTTTTGAATGTCACAGCTCTTCCTGCATTCACAGAATCCACATCTAAGATCACTCCAAAAGTAATTCTGCTTTTGCTCTTTGAAGGGTTGGCCTTCGCAATATTGTTCAAGGGTGCTGATCTTTTGTGGTATTTGGTATATGAAAGTTGTTATAGTCATGGTTGGCTAGGGCTAAAAATGCAAATGTGTGACTCCTCAGGTAGTAGTTTTCAACAATAAAGTTAGCCTGCCTCAGACATCTCAACGTCTCTTCTGGCAAACTGGGCACTTGTAAAGGCTGAGGTGCATTTTCCAGAATGCTTGGAAGTAAAGACTGGGGAGGATCCACAGACATTGTGTAAGACCTGATATACCCCTGAGTAAGAGTAGTCACCACTCTGGCCCAGACTCACTTGGACCTCTTCTACCTACAGCTAATGCTTTTCTTCAGTATCATATAATAGTGGCTGCAGCTGGAAATATCTGATCAGAAGTAGTCATTGTGTATGTATGCTTTATGTTTGTTTTTGTTGTTGAATTCAATTGGCCAGAGTTTATGGATCTATATTCATCAAAGAGAGCTCTAAAGTTCCCTTTGTTCGATGGTCCTCATTGGAATGAGTCTAAGGCTAGCTTCGTAGATTAAGTCTGGTAGTGATTCTTCCCTTTTATTGAAGCGTTTGAGGAGTATAGGTAGTAATTCTCCTTTGAAGGCCTTATAGAGTTTGTCTGTAAATCCATCAGGTCCTGGGCTTTTCTTGAATGGAAGATGTTTTATTGCCATTTCAATTTCATTGTTGTTATAGTATTATTTAAATGGATGAATGGAACAAGAAAGTGTGGTATATATACACAATAGAATTTTAATCATCCCTTGGAAAGAATTACATTGTACCGTTTGTAAAGGAATGAAAATACTTGAAAAAAAAAAAACATGTTAAATGGAGTAAGTCAGTCCCAGAGAGAGAGACAAAGGACCTATGTGTCCCTTATGTGTAGAAGCTAAATGTAGCATACAAACTCATCAGTAAATACAATGGATGGTATTCAGGGGTATAGAAATGTATTGCCTAAAATATAGTAGATTCAAAGGAGAACTCAAATAATTTAATTCCTTACAAAGCCAAAATCAAAGGTCAGCAAAATAGAACACCAGACAGCTGGTACTTGAAAGGGATGGAGTGAGCTCCGGGGGAAAACGGTAGATGAATGAAGAGAAGAGGGGGAAAATGCAGACAAGAATCCAATGTATTTCCTACAAAATTAAGAAAAAGGAGGGTAGAGGTGGGCAGAGGAGGGATGGGTGAAAAACGTTGAAAGGGGTGACATTGCTCAAGACAGATTATATTCATAAGCAGCTTTGTAAAATGGCAACCCCATTGACAACTACTTTAAGATAATAATAAGAAGGAAGTAAAGTCAATACTAAGTTTGAACTTAGTGTTAGTAATCTTATACTTGTATTCTTAAAAACTCTTCGAGTCCCGAAACTTTATAAACTCCAGATTCCACAAAGCCTGGATCTTCCTTCATTTCTAATTGGGAACTTTTGGGGCTCTAAAGCTAATTTTATTTTTTGCCAGTCCTGGGGCTAGAATTTAGAGCATGAGCACTGTCCTTGGGCTTTCTCAAGACTACTACTCTACCACTTGGAGCCATAGCACCATTTCTGGCTTTTTCTATGTATGTGGTACCAAGGAATCAAACCCAGAATTCATGTATGATAGACAAGCATTCTACCACTAGGCCAAGCTCCCAGTCCATAAAACTAATTTTTGTGGGGAGGTTTCATGCCAATATAAAATGAAATGGTGCCACAGGTGAACTGAAAATTATGTTCTATTTTTCTTTATTCACAGCTGATATCCTGGCAGTAAATCTACGAGGATCTCTAGACCATGTGTTCTAAGTGTTTCACATTTGCAGAGCTGCTGCTGCTGCTACTACCTTTTTTGTCTTACCCTTGTCCTAATCCTGTTGGCCTTATTTATGGAATCAGACTAGCTGAATGAAACAGAAATTTCTCTGAAGCTGGCTGGAATAAGTAACAACATGTGAGGAAGCTTAAGGGATATGTTGATTTCCCAGAATTTAAAATTCATTCAATAACTAGTTTCCACTAAATTCCTTCCTTAAGAGTAGAACATTTGGGTTACTCAACCCATTAAGGGTTAACTGCTGATGAACCACTGACTTGTTCTAAGGAATGCAGTGGCTCATATTTAATTTGCATATCCTGGAAGCATTTTTCTTTTTCTGATAATTATTTACTTTGAAATCATTTCATCTTGCCCTTGAATCTCCAAACTGTGAGCTCAATAAACCTCTTTGTAAGGTTGTCCTCCTTTGGGGTATTTCCTTATAGTTATGAAAAGACTAATACGTGGCCCTTTCTTTTTGAATTACATCACCGCTCACAAATGAGCACATTTCTTGGCACTTCGTGTTCCAAGTCCTTTTAGCATTGACTGATCTAGTTAGTGGGTTTTCTTTTTATCTCTGTGGCTAATTTCATGGCCTGGATTGACAAATGGTTTTGGTTATTGACTTCCGTTATGTCCCCATTGAGTTCAAACGGATGGTACAAGATGCAGAAGTTAAATCCAATTTGCTGCTTGAACATAGGGAAGATTCTGGAAAAGGCCTGCATATTGTAGGCAGTTTGTAATGTCATTCCCAATGAAACCAACGATGTTGTCTTGGGAAAGAAATGTGCTGATAACATGTTATTCTTTTGTTTTGAGAAATCGTCATTGTTCCTTGCTGAAGAATGAGCACGCTTGCAATCTTGAAACAGCAGTTGGGCAGGTGGAGTGGAAGATGAAGGCACAATATCTTCCTGAGAGTTTTTGCATTCTTCAGAGAGTTTGCATTCTTGGAAAGTTTCAAAATTCTCTGCTGTGTTTAAATGTTCTCATTGTAATGAGGAGCAGGTCCACATCACCATGAAACAGTTGAGTGGTGTGGTAATTGTACTACAATGGAGAGCTGAGGTGCTACAAAACTGACCTAAGACCCACTGTTCTCTTGCAATGGGGGACTCTTTGATAGTAATGGGTTTTAAAGGCCAGTATATCTTTGGACCATTTCTTCCAGGAAAATGTAAGTAAAGGTTTATCTGAAGGGCCTTGGGTTGACTGAGATTAATTTCCTGTCTTTGCTAAGACGAGGAGTGCTATTATGCAGAGAAAATTATGTTGACACTATACACAGAAATGATAAAGGAGATAGATGAAAAAAAAATCAAGCATTTTTGTTTTCCCAAGCAAGAAATAAAGCCATTTTTGCTGTTAGTGGGAAGAAAATTAATTGAAACTTGTGCTTTTTAGAGAATAATTCTCTCTTGAGAGTAAAGCAGCAGTATATGAGAATTTCTAGATTTGTGAAATAGATATGCAAGGACATAGTTCAGCTATATAATTCCTCCTCATTTCCATTATTAACTGAAATTACAGGCTTAAAGGAGGAAAAATAAAGTATTCACAGGACCAAGCTTGATGCATTCAAATCTTTATGGGTCAGTGCATGGTGCTAAGTGAAATTTGGAATGAAAAAGATGCCTGAAATGTAGTTGTGTCCTCAAATAGCTTCAGATTCTGGAGGGGGTGGGAGCTGATGCATCCTGGCACATGTGGGGGCAGCATAAAACATGACATAGCTCCGGGGTGTGGCCAAGCCAAGTGTGATCCCGGTTAAAGTTCATGGTTCTGGATGAAGGGAAAAGGAGACATTGATAGAGGTGAAGGTACTTTGGAGGTGGTTCATGATCAATTGGAAGAGTAATGTGTTGTGATTATCTGATACTTTTAGTTTGTGGAACACATTATACAATCATTTGCAGTACTGAATTTAAAAAAAAATTAGTTTCCTGTTTCTGAGACAAGCATTTGAAGGGTTTCTGGAAATTGCGACAAATGAAGAAGTGGGGTATGGAGGCTCTGGGTCTTTTAGTAATGCACTTACTGGGATTTACAGTTCCTAAGCATTGTTTACTTTGCATCAAGGTTTGGGGGGGTTATATGACATGAAAGTTTTTCAGAATCAGAAGAGAAAATGAACATGATCACCTCTACTTTGGCATTGTTTAGTGTGCTGTGACTTACTTAGTTGTCTGACCAATGCTAAATCAATCACTGGAAGCAAGAGTCACGGGGATAGTGTCTAACATTTGCCAAAGCTTTCCTGTCACCAGGCCCTCTTCTAAGCACTTACTTACTTTTAGTAATTCATTTTTGTAATGAAAAGAGATCAAATATGTCACATTTATGTTCTGCAATAAACAGGATAGCAGTTGGTAGGTCAGGTTTCTGGGGAAGCAGACTCCATGGATAGAGATGTGTGAGATGGAGGCTAATCAGGTATTGCTCTTGGAAACAACATCATGGCTGATGTAGAAGAACTTGCATTGTAATGAAAGATTGTCAAAACAGATCTCAGCTGATCTCGGCCATAGCACCAGGCTTGTGAATCACTGCATAGGCTACTAGTATTTGTATGTAAGTGGAGTCGACAAATAGGGTGTCACCCAGGAGTTATTTTGGTAGGGAGCATGATCACTGCTTCTACCATTTAGATTACTTCTATTAGCATAGTTCTAGGCTTTAATAAATTTTTTTTGTCATTGTTGTTTTTGTCTGTTGTGGGACTTGGACTCTGGGTGCTGTCCCTGAGCTCTTCAGCTCAAGACTACCACCCTACCCCTAGAGCTACAGCACTACTTCTGGTTTTCTAGTGTTTATTTGGAGATAAGAGTCTCACCGTCTTTAGTGCCTGGGCTGACTTTGAAGCACGATCTTCAGATCTCAACCTTCTGAGTAGCTAGAATTCCAGGCATGAGCCACCGTGCCCAGCTTTTAATTTAGTGGATTAGTCAATGGATTCTAGCAACTAATTTCCCAAATCCCATGATTGTCTTTTCCAATTAGGCTGACAGATAATTTGTCAACTAACCCTGGACACATTTGAAAGTGAAACAGAGGTGTTATTAACATTGCTCATTTAGAAAGCAGGCATCAACAAGGGCTACCCTAGGAAAACTGGGACATATGGACACTTGTAATTTATGCCACCCAGCTGTCAGAATTTTCTTTCTACAACTCTTCCCTGACCCTGTCACTTGCTTTCCATACAGCGTGTCTTAGGGGAAACCATGAACTATTACTGCTCAGAATGACTGCAGCATTCTGTTTTGCTTGGCTGAGTTTCTAGTTGTTAATCAATTAGCTATTGGTGTCTTTGGAAGTTTGGGGCAAGTTTCCAGTAAATAAAGTCTTCCAGGTTTAGATCACTTTGGGGGATCATAGAGAAGGCAAACTTCCAGATTTGCCAAACTGAGACCCAGTCCTTAGAATGTGCTGACCTGGAGTCCTCTGAGTTAGTTCTGCTCCAGCAACCAGTGGCAGCCCTATGAGCCACCACCCTCACCATCACCCATCCTTCAATCTCAGCTGTCATTGCTCTGCCACTGTCAGATCAGTGATTGGCAAAGGCAATGAAGCAGCTTCACAAATAGCTGAGAAAAGCATGACATGGCCATCGGCTATCACTAGTTCCATCTGCATTTCCCACATAGCTTCTGTTTTTCATGATGAATAGGAAGAAATAATCCCGACTAGAATTCATTTACTTTTCTTTCACTGGTGGAAGAAGGTATTTTTGTTGTACCAGGCCTGGGACTTGAACTGAGGACCTGGACACTGTCCCTGAGCTTTTCTGCTGGAGGGTAGTGCACTGTCACTTGAGCCACAGCTCCACTTCCAGCTTTCCTTCCTTCCTTCCTTCCTTCCTTCCTTCCTTCCTTCCTTCCTTCCTTCCTTCCTTCCTTCCCTCCCTCCCTCTCTCTCTCTGTCTCTCTCTCTTTCTTTTTTTTTTTTTTTGTGGTCCTGGGGTTTGAACTCAGGGACTGGGCATTGTCTTTGAGCTCTTTTGCTTAAGGCTAGCACTCTATCACTTTGAGCCACAGCTCTACTTCCAGTTATTGAGTGTTAATTGAAGGTAAGAATTTCATGGGGACTCTTCTGCCTTTACTGGCTTCAAACCAGTCCTCCGATCTCAGCCTCCTGAGCAGTTAGGATTCCTATGGCAAGAGCCATAGGCACTTGGAGAGAAAGTATTTTTTCAAATAGCTTTTGTGAGAAAACTGTTCTTTTCATTAGTATCTGAAATATTTTTAATGTGAAATTCTTATTATATAAAAATCTACATTCATCAGAGAGAGATGAGAAATACAGAGTAGTAGAAGGAAAAAATACATACGGCATTCAAGAGGACAGACTGCTTCAATTTCATGTTCAAAGAGTATAATCAACACCTAGATGAGCTGGAGAAGGGTGGGGCTGCCTGGTACAGGCTTGAGAATCTGAGTGTGGGCAGGGAGTGTGGCCTAGTGGTAGAGTGCTTGCCTAGAATGCATGAAGTCCTGGGTTCGATTCCAGGGTACCACATGTACAGAATAAAGCTTTGAGTGGTGCTGTGGCTTAAGTGGTAGAGTGCTAGCCTTTAGAAAGCTCAAGAACAGTGCCAAGGCCATGAGTCCAAGCCCCAGAACAGGCAGAGAAGCGGAGGGGAAGAAAAAAATCTGAGTGATATTAAAGGATTTGCTGAATCATCTTAATACTATATACATATGCATATATACACATATATATATTATATATTAGCTAGAGTCTTCTTATGTAGCTCAGCTCAGGCTATTTCTATCCTTCAACTACCTCCTACACATGAGGCTGTGATTATAGGAATATACCACCATACTCCACTTACATTTAGACTTTTGAACAGTCCACACGATTTGATGAGGTTGGCTTTTATTTATTCTTCTGACTGACCACTTTATTGATGGAGATTCAGATTCTTTAGGTGACATGTAATAAAGCAGTATACTTTTTTTTTTTTGCCAGTCCTGGGTTTGAGCTCAGGACTGCTGAGCACTGCTCTTGGTCTTTCTCAAGGCTAGAGCTCTACCACTTAAGCCTCAGCACCACTTCTGGCTTTTTTCTATGTTTGTGGTACCAAGGAATTGAACCCAGGTCTTTGTGCATGCTAGGCAAGCACTCTACCACTAGGCCAAACTCCTGGCCCCAAAGTAGTACATTTTAAGCACTTAATACTTCAAAACATTATAATCTTTTGGCTTTTTTTGTGTAGGGAAACAGTAAGGGCACATAATCTAAAGAATTTGTTCACAGAAGGATTGCATATACATATGTATATATGTATCTTCTCTCTCTCTATTTCTCCCAATAGTACTATAGTTATAATTTTCACTTCAATCTTTTTATTAGGGAAAAGTGATTTTACTTTCATTCTACAGTTTAGCTGGCTAATGTGGGATTAAATTAATGATACAGTATTTCTAAGGAAAAATGCTAAAAGAAATATTTATGATGTATCTAATTCTAAGCAGGTCTTTACCCAATACAAATACCATAAATTAACAAGGAAATGTTCAGAATGTAGCATATTACTGAACTGTGATATTATAGTCCTAGACAATATGATAATTTTCTTGACCTATGAAAAGTTAAGTCTGTGTCAGAGTCTTTCTGACTGATGTTAGAAAATTGTCAGGATAAGTCAGAATTGTGATGGGCCCTGGAAGATTGACTCTTCAAGACTAAAATTGCCAAATGATCCCCAGGAATGACATATTCTGGAGACTGAACATTTCTTAATTTAAAAATCAATGTCAAAGTGAAGGCCAACTTTTTTTAATATTTTTATTGTAATTTATAAAAGGGTTACATGATATTTGCCAGATAGAAGGTGCATTAATTCACATACATTGATACCCTTTCACATGTCTTGGTCCCCATTACTCTCCCCCCACTCCCCCATCTTGGTTTTCCCCCCTTCCCTATCCAATTTCAAATAACCAAATACAAATATATCCAATATATCAGATAACGAAGTGAGATACTGTAACAATATGATATAACCAAGGGACAGCAAAAGAGATGAGAGATAACATAGTACATTAAGGACAACAATCATTCATTATATGGCTTTTGTTTCAATATCCTGGAGGTCCTTTCAATTAGCTTCATACTATATGGCCTTATGTATCAAGGTTTTGCTCTATTGCAAATCTCTGCTAGTAGAGCCCAAGGTTTCTACTGCTTATGACAAATGAGGGAAACCATTGGGCCTAAACTCCTTTGAGTCTGGCTTACTTCACTTAATATGATTATTTTTTTTTTTTTGCCAGTCCTGGGCTTGAGCTCAGGGCCTGAGCACTGTCCTTGGACTTTCTCAAGGCTTGAGCTCTACCACTAGAGCCTCAGCACCACTTCCGGCTTTTTTCTATGTATGTGGTACCGAGGAATCGAACCCGGGTCTTCATGCATGCTAGGCAAGCACTTTAACCACTAGACCAAACTCCCGGCTTAATATGATTATTTCTAAGTCTTTCCATTTCCTAATAAATGGGTCAATGTCGTTTTTTCTGACAGCAGCATAGAATTGCATTGTGTATGAATACCACATCTTGTTGATCCACTCATCAACTGAGGGACATCTAGGTTGGTTCCATATCTTTGCTATGGTGAATAATGCTGCAATGAAATTGTTGTGCTAGTGGATTTAGTATGCCCTAGTTTCTGGATGGTTGGGTAAATGCCAAGTAGTGGAATTGCTAGGTCATAGGGGAGCTCTATGTTTAGCCTTTTGAGGCACTGCCATACTGCTTTCCATAGTGGTTGAAGGAGTCTGCACTCCCACCAACAGCGAAGTAGGGATCCCTCCTGGCCACATCCCCTCCAGCATCTGTTGTTATTAATTTTCCTGTTCCTGGCCATTCTAACTGGAGTGAGGTGGAAGCTTAAAGTTGTTTTGATTTGCATTTCTTTTATGACCAGAGATGTCGAGCATTTCTTCATGTGTCTATAGGCCATTTTTGTTTCTTCTTCAGAGAAGACTCTCTTTAAGTCTTTGGCTCATCTTTTAATGGGATGGTTGTTACTTTGGAGATTAGTTTTGGAGTGATTCAATTTTTTGAGCAGTTGATATATTTTAGATATGAGGCCTTTGTCCATTGTATGGTTGGTGAAGATCTTCTCCCACTCTGTAGGCTTCCTGGTTAATTTACTAGCTATGTCCTTTGCCATACAAAAGCTCCGCAGTTTAATGCAGTCCCACTTATCCAGCCTTTCTCTGATTTGTTGTGTTTCTTGGTCCTTATTAAGAGAGTTTCAACCTGTGCCAAGGAGGCCTAGTGTATCTCCTATTCCTTCTTGTAAAGTTTTCAGTGTGTCAGCTTTTACCTCCAGGTCTTTGATCCATTTGGAGTTAATTCTAGTGCAGGGTGACAAAGAAGGATCTAACTTTAGTTTTCTGCAGGTGCTTAACCAGTTCTGCCAGCATAACTTGTTGAAGAAGCTATCTTTCTTCCATTCTATTTTTTTTGGCTCCCTTGTCAAAAATTAGGTGGCCATAGGTCTGTGGGTTAATATCTGGGTCCTCAGTTCTATTCCATTGGTCTTCAGGACTGATCTTGTGCCAGTACCAAGCTGTTTTGATAATTATAGCTCTGTAATAGAGTCTAAAGTTTGGTATTGAAATTCCTCCTGTGCTGTTCTTTCTGCTAAGAAGTGTTTTTGCTATACGGGGTCTTTTATTATTCCATATGAAATTTTGGATTACCTCTTCTATTTCTTTAAAGAATGCCATTGGGATGTTGATGGGTATTGCGTTGAATTTGTAGATAGCCCTTGGCAAGATTGTCATTTTCACGATGTTGATTCTTCCAATCCAGGAGCATGGGAGGTTTTTTCCATTTCCTTAGTTCTGCTTAATTTCCTTTTTCAGGGTTTTAAAGTTTTCATCAAAAAGGTGAAGGCCAACTTTTTAAGAAAGTAATTGTCATCTTCATTTATTCTGTTCTACATTACTTTCTTTCAAATAAATAAATAAATGTAACTTACTCTTTGTAGTGGGATCTTTCTTTACCATTGGTCCCTCAATATGGCTAAGAGGAATTACGAGTAGGATTGAGGTATTGCTTGCAATTGAGGTGGCTTCTCATCTTCTGCATTCTGGAAATCGAAAGCATCAACTCACAGGACATGAGTATGAGAGATGGTACAGCCTTTTCTCCCTTTAGACACCAACTTCAGGGCTGGTGTTCTACCATCTGAGCCATGCTTCTAGTTCCCAGAACAAACTTATAAATCTATCACACTAACTGTATTGTATTGTACAACTGTGGCAAAAGCCTTATGCAAATATAATAGTTAACTAATGCTATGATCCTGTCGGTAGGGTTAGAAGCTCATTTAGGTTTTCTAGTTAAGCTCTAGGATCTGGAGATCTGGTGTTTCAGTATTATGCACCACCATTCTATAATAGCCAATCTAGCCACAAACTTGCCTTTATCCATTCCCTCTTAAAAGACCTCTTCTGTCTCTAGTGTGAGGAGAATCTGTGCTCTAATATGTATGTGTGTGTGTGTGTATAATGTACAACATACCACATATATAATGTACAACACATATCACATATATTGCATATATCACATATATAGCATATTTAATAGCATATACTACAATGTATATGATAGCAGCTACCTTTTGTAATCTCCACCTTTCATTTCTCTGAATAAAAGAAGCAGAAAATTTGGATAGTTTCTCATGTGGGAGAGAAGGATAGATAAGGGTGAAAAACAACCAACAAAAATTTTTTGTGTGTGAAATTCTGAGATGAACATAAATCTAAGTTGAAATGCACACATTTTAGCAGCTTAAAAAGTCTTAAGTTACCCATGTCTCATATGGAAGGAAAAGAATTTGAATCACAACCAAAAGAGCCCTTGGCAACCAACAAATGATATGCAAAGACAGGGGCTGCCATTTTCCTAACCAGACCCACTCCCACTTTCTGTTCAAATTGTCTGTGTAATTACTACCTTTTCTCACCTTTTTAATTGGCCATTTCCTATGCATTGCCAAGAATTCTGATCAGCCTAAGCTCCATGTTGGCATATTTAATAATACTTTTCTTTCTTCCCCATTTTTTTTTTTGTGGCTCTGTATGCTTGTAAAGTCTTACTTAGATTCTCTCACCCACTCTTGGTACATTTGAAAGACTTCTTTCTAATCTTGAGTTTTTAACTGTGCTATGCTCCTGCTTGTACCTTAGTTATATCCTGCCTTAATGCCACAATTCAATGTTGAAAGAATGCTGATGATTCTTCCTGGGAAATCCACAGGAAGCTGGTAAATAGGACTTGCATGCCAGCCTTGCCATGTTCCCTACATGTACTTCTTTTAACATCCTGTGAGTTTGGGAACAAATACTGACTGGATCACATTGGTTTTTAACTAAGCCAAGAACATATATTATAGAGCTTATTGGACCCAATACATATTTATATGGTCTGAAAGGAAATAATTTTTAATTATAAGCCATTTTTTGATCCAAATGGAAAACATGTTTTTTTTTTCCACAGCTTTTCTTTAGTTCCTCTGGTCTTTCCCATCCTTTTAAGAGAATGGGATGAATGGTCTAAAGAATACTTTTCTTTTTTAAGAATGCTTTCTTATTTATGTTCATTTTTATACAAACATGCCTATAAAATCTTAAGATTATTGTTTTTGTTGTTGTTGTTGTTTGTGGGTCATAGGGTTTGAATTTGGCCTGGGCACTGTCCCTGAGCTCTTCAGCTCAAGGCTACCCACCCTACCCTTGAGCCAAGCCCTACTTCCTATTTTCTAGGGGTTAATTGGAGATAAGAGTTTCAGATCCTTCTGTGCCCTGGCTGGCTTTGGACCTCCATCTCAGCCTCCTGAGTAGCTAGGATTACAGGCATGAGCCACCACTTCTGGACAGGATTATTGTTTAAATGAATGGTGGACCTGTACCTTGTAATATCCAATTCTATAATGTATTTGTTTTTGTGTTGGACATTTCAGGTTTATTTTACTCATTAAATGATTCAAAATAGTAGCCATAGGCTTTAATAACAGAATTTCTACTTTGATCTAGCTTTCTTAATTAAAGGAAATACATTTGAGATTTCATTTCATATGGGTTTCCATATGTTATATAAAGAAATTGGCTGATCTTGAGCCTGAACACCTAGAGGGAGTCTCTAAACCCTGACACAGTATGAGAAGTCAGAATAGCTTTGTTATTTGTGATGGACCTTTGATTGCACCTGAGTTTATGTTAGTGAGTTGAGTTATGATATGTCTCTGAATAGTTTCAGGATGAGGCTGCCAATATCAGAAAGTCCAGCCACATCATTAAAGGCAGGAGATTGAATTCAATTCTGAGGCCAATGATTCGATACATCAGGCCCACATAATGAAACACCGATAAACAGTGAACTCAATAAATATTGAACTTAGTAAGCTACCTGGTTGGTAATGTACATCGGCAGGCGTGGAGAGTAATAATATCTCGTGACTATCTCTACAGGGAAAGATAATGGGAACTTTGCATTTGGAATGCTTCCGGATTTTTGTCTTTTGTGTTTTATTTCTTCTTTTTTTTTCTTTAATTGGCTGGTTCTGAGTTTAACTTTTTTCCCCTATAATAAAATGAAAACTGGAAGTGCAGCATTTTCCAAGGTCTGTGAATCATTGAAACTGAGAAAGTAGTAGAACCCCAGGAAGTGATAAATAATGTGTTTAGAAGTTCACGGGGAGAAAGGTAGATGAATGAAGAGAAGGTAAGTGGGGAGCAGAATGGAGTCGGGAAGTCAATGTATATCCCTCGAAAATTAAGAAAAGCAAGGGAAGAGGTGGGTTTGGAGGGATGGATAAGAATGTTGAAAGGGGGGACCACGAGTTTGGTCTAGTGGTAGAGTGCTCACCTAGCATGTATGAGCATCTGGGTTCAATTCCTCGATACCACATACACCGAAAAAGCTGGAAATCATGCTGTGGCTCAAGTGGTAGAGCATTAGCCTTGAGAGCCCAAGGACAGTGCTCAGGCCCTGAGTTCAAGCCTCAGGACTGGTTAAAAAAAAGAAAGGGGTGGCATTGATTGAAACTCATGACACTCATAAATTGCCTCATAAATTGCAGCTTCATCCCTCAGTAAATGATTGGATCAAGAAGATGTGGTATTTTTACACAATGGAATTCTATATGCTGCCATCAGAAAGAATGACATCGCCCCATTTGTAAGGAAATGGAAAGACTTGGAAAATATTCTATAAAATGAAGTAAGTCAGCCCCAAAGGAACATAGGCTCAATGGTTTCCCTCATTTGTAATAATTAGTGCACATCTAGGACTCTCCTGGCAGAGGATTACAAAAGCTCAATACCTAGGTACGTAAGATCATATAAAATGAAAGGATCTCTAGGATATGGAAACAAGAGCATTAGCTTGTGTGCTTGTTGTTCTTAATGTACTATGTTATTTCTCTTCTGGTCTTTTTTTTGCCCTTTGGTTAATCTTATATTGTTACTGTATCTGACTTTGTTACCTGGTATATTGTATATATGTTTATTTGTTTATTTGAAGTAGGAAAGAGAAGGGAGGAAAACAAGATGATTGGGGGGAAGGAAATGGGGACAAAAACATGAGAAGGGGTATCAATGTGTGAAAAGTAATGCACCTAGTATCTGGCGAATATAACTGCAACCCTTCTATACATGACCCCTACAATACAAAATTTAAAAAAATTAAAATGGATACTTTAATAAATTGCACCTTCTTTGTACAAACTTCTTAAAGATAATAAAAAGAATATAAATAAATAAATGGCCAGAAGTGCAGTTGGCCTGACAATTACGGCTGGTATCTGGAGTGAGTGAGGACTGTTTAGAGGACAACAATGTTTTCAGCCTGCAAAGTTTGATCTGACTTCAGGTGGTTGGCATTGGAAGTGATCTGCAATGCAAAGACCAATTAGGCAGCAATGGAAACAACATGGTTAGCACAGAATTATTGTTCAAAAATTTTAGCAAAATGACTTCCTACTGACTAGGACAGTCCTATTTTACCCTGGAATTAAATTAAATAAGCTCGGTAAAATCTATAATATTGTGACATATTACACTAACATATCTAAAAGGATCATTAACACAGACAATTTATTTAAGTTTTGTCTTGTAAAAAACATTTGTTGAAAAACAGGTGCTATGAATAAAGCCCCAAACTAAATCTGTGAAGATTATTTTGGGCTAAAATACTTAAAAATTGCACTGCAAGGAAAATCAGAATGGAGAACATCACCATTTAGCAGAGTGATTCTGAATGTTACCATATATTCCAACTGTGCCGGGGCCAACCGGCAGCAAACCAGGGTTCGCAGATTGGGGTTCCTGAAATAGGGGACAAGGACTAGGAAGAAAAAGAGAGACAGACACACCGGGTCCGGGATGTCCGCAGTCCAGGCAAAGACTCCGGAGACTGCCGCGTTTATTTTCCACTCCCCCTTCTTCCCTCCTCCTGACCCAGGGAACCTCCAGGTGTTACATTCATATGGTAATTCTCAGGTCATTTACATAGAATAGGGCCAGAAAGGAATAAGACAATAAAGCCATCGTCTGATGCAAGTCAAGGTACAGTTTGATTCCACTCTGGCTCCCAACACAACTGCAAAGAATAGATTCTCAATTAAATCTATTATGTTTTTTCTAAACCACAAAAGAAGAGTCAATTGAAGATGTCTGCTTTTAATTTATTAACAATAAGATATGGCTTTCAAGAAGACTGCAGGCAATTTAATATGAACTTAAAAATCCATTCTTGGACCCATGAGTGTATTTTACAGAGTGTGGCCTCAAGCTACTGTTAAAAATGATGTCAATAAATAGTATACACTTAAAAATTATTGAAAAAGTCTTCTATGCACTAACAGAATCACCCTAGATAAGGCAAATATGGATAACAAAATGAATGCCATGTGATTATATACCATTTTACTCAGAATATGAATAGAAGTCCTTAGTGAAGCAAAAGTGACTTTCCTAAAAAGAATCCTTTCCTTTAAGACCTCCCTTGTATTTTCTTTTTCTTTCTTTCTTTCTTTTCTTCTTTTTGATATCACTGTGACAAATACCTGAAAGTTTGAGGAGAAAGGATTTATTTTGCTCAACATTTCCATGGTTCTAGTCTATAGCTGGCTGGCTGCATTGTTTTTGGGCCTGTGGTGAGACAGGACACTATGGAGGAAGGGTGTGGTAGAGCAGAGCTGACCACTTTAAGGGAGAAGGTAAATAGGTAGTAGCAATAGGTAGGGGCTGTGGACAAGTCACGTTTCCAATGATTTACTTCTTCCAAGTAGCATTGTGATTGTTGTTCTTAATGTACTATGTGAAGTTTTATCTTTTTTCCCCTTATGGTTAATCTGACTTTGTTACCTGGTGTATTGTACATACGTATATTTGTTTATGTGAAATAGGAAAGGGAAGGGGAGAAAACAAGATGATTGAGAGGGGGTGAGGGGAGGGAAAGGCAGACAAAAACATGAGAAGGGGTATTAATGTTTGAGAAGTAATGCACCTACTACCTGACTAATGTAACTGTAACCCCTCTATACATTTCCCAGACAATAAAAAAAGATAGTGTTTTTGTCTCTGGCATAAATTGACAGTGTCAAGCCAGTCAAAGAGAATGCAAAAAAAAAAGTAAGAGAAAACAGTCAATGAGAGGGAATATTTATGTCACTGCAAGAAGATGCATCTGCTGTTGGCTTGCTCACAGGTGTTGTTAAATCCACAGGCTTACTGTAATGAAACCCAGTTACCATAGGGGATAATTAACCAGTCTCAATCTTCTATCAGGTTTTTCTTTTCTTAAACAAGAGATTTGTACTGAATCTTCCCTTCTCTCTCTCCTTCCATCCCTTCTTTGATGCCTTACTCTTGATCCCTGACTCACATTTACTTTCACAATCTATTAGTTATTTCAGACTGCATTCCCCTTTCCAGTCTTCTTTACACAGTAGATCCTGAGGGCTGTGAACTCACCAATTTAACACTTCCTTGTAACATTTTCCCCCAATGAATTGTTCTCTGTAGTGCATTCTCTTTAGTGCAGCTACCTTTCTAAGCTCCTCCTCCTCCTCCTCTTCCTCCTCCTCCTCCTCCTCCTCCTCCTCCTCCTCCTCCTCCTCTTCCTCCTCCTCCTCCTCCTCCTCCTCCTCTTCTTCCCGGCATCATTCTCTGGCTTTTTGTCTTCTGCATTCACTTTTCTGTAAGCTCGATCACCCACGTGGTGTGATGTGTCTGGCACATGGACAATGGCACATTCACCATCATTTCTTGCAGGGACTTGCATTTAAAGCACCTGATGTTCTCAAAATCAACATAGATAAAGCGGATGCCCAGAACACTTCTCTTCCCAATCACCTTATTTTTATCTTAGACATCACTTACCTCTCCTAGTCAATGTGTCTTTATACAAAAGAAAAATTTAACAACTAGAAAACTGAAGTCATTGTCTTTTCTCCATGAATATTTGCTTCCAGTTTCTTGGTGTCTTCTGTGTAAACCCTGATCTTGGCCTGTTCTGTAATCTAATAGGAACCTCTAGGTCTGCATGAACTCCACAGCCTCTACTCTTTCTTCCTCTACTTGGTTTGCATATGATTCATCTCCACTGAGAAATCTTATCCATTTTCAAGGCCCGGCTCAAATCTCATATGGAGCTTTGGTCCAGAATTACTTTCACTTGACATTTCCCTATGCCCTTTTCACATGTGAAGGTCTTCACTGGCTGAAGTACTTTCTCATACATATCTCTCCATACAATAATGAGTCCTCAGAGAACTCAATCTAAGTTGGATTCAGCTTTCTAATTCCTTCAGAGCTCTCAGATAACACTGGTTAAATCTTGTTTTAATCAAAACCCATGAAGACTTCTGGGCATAGAGGTACAGAAAAACCAGACTGATTCTTACTTAATCATTTTGGAGGTTCTCCCCACCTTTCAGTTAACTGTCAATGAATGATGATTTAGCAAAATTAAAATGCATTAAACACAGCTAATAACATAAAAGGGGATATCATGTCTACAGACACAAAAGCACACATTCACATCTCAGTAACTCATCTTTTTAACTTACTCTTTACCTGTCCTCTGATTAACCAGACAAAGTTGTAAGAGCAAAACTTGCCATCACACCACAGAGAATACGTGACCAAATTGACAATCGGGGTTAGAATAAATATTGGCTGCCAGAGACTGCCAACAAATGTGTTCATTCTTCCAGATCACTTATAAGGAAGGTTCTGAGGACAGATTGAAACTTGTGTCTTAGCTGTCATTATGAAAGGCATGACTGATTACTGTGCTAAGCCCAGGATTCTGAGCAGGAATTCTCTGACACTTCTCTGTAGGGTGGGCTCCAAGCTAACTGTGAAATCTATCGTCTTTTTCTTTCTCTTCTCCCCAGGGCTGCCCAGAGTTTGTTTTCCAGATCTTTATTCTCCTTTGAAACCTATGCAAGATTTCTTCTTCAAATAGTAGCTGAAAAGGGTTAAGAATACAGGAAAGAAAATATTGGAAGTATGCCAAAACTCAAGTAAAAATAATATATAAGTCAAAAAAGTATTCCAAGAGTATTTCAAGGCTAATCACAGAGGAGCAGTCACTTGCCTCTTTAACAATTTCTTGTGGTTTTCACCTCCATTTTTCTTGTGTTTTTTTTTTTTTATTTGCCAGTCCTGGGCCTTGAACTCAGGGCCTGAGCTCTGTCCTTGGGCTTTTTCAAGGCTAGAGCTCTACCACTTGAGCCACAGCACCATACATTTTTATTGTAATTAATAGAAGGGTTTCATTAAATTCACCAGATAGAAGATGCATTACTTCACAAACATTGATACCCTTTCTCATGTGTTGGTCCCCATTTCCCTCCTCCCACCCCCACCCCTCACCCTGTTTTCCCCCCTTCCCTATCCTATTTCAAATAAACAAATAAGCATATCAGATAACAAGGAAAAATACTGTAACAATATGAGATAACCAAGGGACAGCAAAAGAGATGAGAGATAACATAGTACATTACAGACAACAATCACTCATTATATGGCTTTTGTTTCTATATCCTGGAGGTCTTTCATTTAGTGTCATCCTATATGGCCTTATGTATCTAGGTTTTGTTCTATTGTAAATCTCTGCTAGGAGAGCCCAAGGTTTCTACTGATTATGACAAATGAAGGAAACCATTGAACCTATGTTCCTTTGAGTCTGGCTTACTTCACTTAATATGATTTTTTAAGTCTTTCCATTTCCTTACAAATGGGGCATTGACATTCTTTCTGATGACAGCATAGAATTCCACTGTGTATAAATACTAGGTCTTGTCAGTCCAATCATCATCAACTGAGGGGCATCTGGGTTTGTTCCATATCTTTGCTATGGTAAATAGTGCTGCAATGAACATCGTAGTGCTAGTGGATTCATTATGTCCTTGTTTCTTGATGAATGGGTAAATGTTCTGGTTTTTTTCTATGTATGTGGTACAAAGGAATCCAACCTGGGTCTTTGTGCATGCTAGGCAATCACTCTACCACCAGGTAAACTCCTGGCCCCATATTTCTAATTAGTATATACTTCTAGATATTTTTGCTTCTTGATCTTAAATATTATCAATTGTTTTTCTGTTTAATTTAGGTCACTTAAAACTATTCTTCCCCCTTCCCCCCCTTCCAAGAACATACCTGTGACATCTGAAAGTTGTTATATCATAATCATGGGGGAAAAATAGATTGTGTTTTCATTAGTATAGCAATTTCAATATTAGTTCATTCATTATAGTAACTTTTCATTTTGTCAACATTTTGTTTACACAAAGATTAAAAATTTCTCATTAAAAATAAGGATTATCCAGGCGAGATGGCTCACGCCTGTAATCCTAGTTACTCAGGAAGCTGAGATCTGAGGATTAAGGTTCAAAGCAAGCCTGACCACAAAAGAACCTGAGACTCATCTCCAATTAACCTCTAAAAAATGGGAAGTGGAGGTTGGCTAAAGGGTAGGGTGGTAGCCTTGAGCTGAAGAGCTCAGGGACAGCACCCAGGCCGAGTTCAAACCCCAAGACCCCCTCCCTCCCCCCCCCAAAAAAAGGATTAATAGACTTACCAGGTGCTGGTAGCTCAAGTCTATAATCCTAGCTACTCAGGAAGCTGACAACTGAGGAACACAGTTGGAAATTATACCCTCCTCAACCCCCAACTAATCTCTGAAGTCAATTGCAACCTTCAGGCTGATAGAATGTTCTGAAGGTCAGCTGTCAATACTGTTCCAGTCTACTTTGACTTTGATTCTGAAACTTTCTTTTGCCTCCCTTAGGTGAGATTCTCTATTACTTGCTGAATTCCTTATTTTGTTTTTTCTTGAGTTTTCTCCTCATTTGGGGACACATATCTTCCTGTAGCCTCCAAAGAAAGATACATAGGAAGGAAATTCTTTCAGAGTTTGTCTGCCTTAAAGTTTCAATTTTATCTCATATTTCATGCATGATAGTCTTCCTGGATGTCTTTGTCTATTTTTCTGTGGTTATAGCAAGATACTTGAATGCTCAAAATTTTGTTTAGATCATGGTTTTGGAGATTGAAGGTCCAAGATTAGATGGCCTCTGGCAAGGGCACTTCCTGTTCAGTGTCACAACATGGTAGAGAAACAGGAAAAAAGCCAGCTAAGGTATATGGACCAAGTGTGTGGATGGTTTTACTTTACAGCAACCCATTCTTTTCTTTTTTCATTGGTTGTGGGGCTTGAAATCAGGGCCTGGGCACTGTCCTTGAGTCTCTGTGCTCAAAGCTAGTATTCTACCACTTGAGCTATAGCACTACTTCCTGGTTTTGAATGGTTAATTGAAGATAAGAGTCTCACCGGGACTTTTCTGCCCAGGCTGGCTTCAGACCTCTAACCTCAGATCTCAGCCTCCTTTAGGATTAGTGGCATGAGCCACCAGTGCCCAGTATAACTCATTAATCTTGTGTTGATTTGAATAAAAATCTAAACACAGGTCAGTGCTATAAACAAACATCCTGTAAGAAAGAGGACTCAGCAAGTATGGTGGTTCCTCAAAAGACTAAACATAGAACTCCCCTACGACCCAGCAATTCCACTACCCTATCGTCCAGCAACAAGGACATACTAAATCCACTAGCACAACGATGTTCATTACAGCACTATTTACCATAGCAAAGATGTGGAACAAACCTAGATGCCCCTCAGTTGATGAGTGGATTAACAAGATGTGGTATTTATACACAATGGAATTCTATGCTGCTGTCAGAATGACATTACCCCATTTGTAAGGAAATGGAAAGACTTAGAAAAAAATCATATTAAGTGAGGTCAGCCAGACTCAAAGGAACATAGGCTCAATAGTCTCCCTCATTTGTCATGATCAGTAGAAACCTTGGGCTCTCCTAACAGAGAGTTACAATAGAGCAAAACCTAGACACATAAGGCCATTTAGTATGATGCTAAATGAAAGGACCTCCAGGATACAGAAACAAAAGCCATATAATGAGTGATTGTTGTCCTTAATGTACTGTTATTTCTCATTTCTTTTGCTGTCCCTTGGTTATCTCATATTGTTACAGTATTTCATCTTGTTATCTGATATATTGTATATATGCTTATTTGTTTATTTGAAATAGGATAGGGAAGGGAGGAAAACAAGATGAGAGGTGGGAGAAGGGGAAGGGAAATGGAGACCAAGACATAAGAAAGGGTTTCAATGTTTGTGAAGTAATGCATCTTCTATCTGATGAATATAATGAAACCCTTCTATTAATTACAATAAAACATATATGAAAAAAGAGGGCTCAGCAAACATCGAAAATTACAACTTTCAAATGCATTCTTGAGTTTGCAGGAACTGAGACATGCTTGAATTAATGACTTCCAAAATTGCTACATAATATTTATTTCCAAGAGTAAGAAATGCTGTGGCCTTTGTATTCAGCCAAATCAGATTTTTGGTTTTTGTTTTTGTGTTTTTTGTGTGTGAAAGTGAGAAAAGCTTTGGGCTGGCTAATGGTAGTGGTATACCAGAGGTGGAAAAGACCCCATTCTGGTAGCTTTTGTAAAAGAGAAAAATTACATCCATTTGAATTGAAGCATTTGAGAAATTAGGGGATGGTTTTAGAACATTTATTTATCTAATTAATTACACAGTGTGCATTTTTCTATTCATGTCCAGGTACTCGTCACTGTCACCAATGCAGACAGATTACCTGTCTCATAGAACTTTAAGTAGAAGTAATCCTAAACTATTAATTATCTATTCTTTGTCTTCCTAACAAGTTGTGCCTCTCAAATCTAGATTTGTATTAAGAGAAGATTTTTGAAAGCATATTAAAGAGAAATAAATGATGGAGATTCCATTCATCATCAGATTGAGCTAAAGGAATGAAATTGCTTAAACGTATCAATACAGGGGAATAATCATCTTCATCATGATGATAATGATGAATTATAAGCAGTAGGATTAGTTGTAATTAATAGTATAAATGAGTTTGATTTTGAAATGTCAATCTTAAGTAACAGCTCCCTATTTCCACCAGATTGAGCCTAAGCAACAAACATGTGGTCTCTGTGGGCAAATATACTTAGTTAACTTCTCAGCTCCTGGTTGTAGCATTGAAGGAGTAATTATATTCCCTGTAAAGTCCAGTTTCACCCCACAGCATCACCCATTATCCAAACTTGCCCTTACTTATGGCATGATGCATGAAATTTCTGTCTTTTGCTGATGTCTATTTGTGCAAATTGAAAGTGCTAGGATCCACATTGATATATTTCCATGGAAGGGTACCCAACCTGAAGAAGAAAACTGCAATCTTATTTGGCTTTCACAGTAAGTAACTATTCTGTGCTAAAGAGATGGAAGATGCTAATAATAGCAATACATTAAACAGCTTGAAAATTATAAAGAAGAGAGATGGGACAGCTTGCAACTTCTCTGAGTGGATGTGTGTGTATATGATATGTGTGCACATGCATGTGCATGGATAAGTTAAGTGTTAGTGTCACAAATATCAAATTATTTAATTAGGCAGCACAAGATTAAGCCCCCAAAAATGGGCTAATCTGACATATCATTTCACAGATGGGATTTTTGGAATTCTTGCAGGAGTTCTCCAGTACAACAAAAATGCCATTAACTTTTACTGCAGCTTGTCTGAGATTGAAGTAGGAACCAACTAATAGTTCAAGGGAGAGCAGGGGTGATGAGAAGGTAAAAGTCATGTTCTTGAGCAATGATTATGCTTTTGTAACTTACTTTGCTTCTTTCCTAAATTCTCTTTAGATAAACAAATAAGCTATCTCAAACTAATCACTTGACAATAACATCTCCAATTTATACAGTACTATTTTGGTGGATAACCTCTAAAAATAAGTAGATGCAATGCATTATTAATATTACTTTTATGTGCAATTTATTATTCACATGTTTGTTATTATATATTAAACAGTGTAAATGCTCTACATGTTCAACAATTGGGAAATGAGATGTATAAACTGGGACATTTCCACATAATGAAATATTATTGGGCTATTAAATGACGTGAACAAAGAGACTGTAATGACAAATGAAGCAATTGTTATGTTAAGTAAATAGATTAAATTACAAAATTGTTTATACATTCTAATCTTTATGAGGTATTTACAGGGGGAAAAATGAAGAGAAGGAAACATCATAAAATGTTGACATTATTTGTCTCTCAGGGAGAAGATATGGATATTAGTTTAGTTTTTATTTAGTTTTCTTTTTTCTTTCTATTTTATTCATATGTTCTGCCACAATGATAGTTTTATTTTTTTAGTTTTTTAAAAGAACTTATTAACATTGATTTTACATCATATATCAATTGACATATTTAACAAACAAGTATTCAAGAAGGGAACCTCTATATACAATCACTGGCACTTAGATTTTAGAACATAATTAAAATTAGGCTGAGGGTTTGTATGTCATAGATACATACTAATCCATGTAATAAGAAGTATGTCTATAGAGTCATAGAATTTTATGTCTATGTAGGTGTGTTTATATTTCCAATACCATGACCATAGCATTAGGTATGCAACTTTTTTCATATATCTTTTATTGTAATGAATAGAAGAGTTACATTATATTCATCAGATACAAGGCACATTACTTCACAAATATTGATACCTTTTCTTATGTCCTGTTTCCCAATTCCCCCCCACAACTTGATTTTCCCCCTTCCCTCTCCTATTTCAAACAACCAATTAAGCATATATAAAATATGTCAGATAACAAGATGAAATATTGTAACAATATGTGATAATGAAGGGACAGTAAAAGAGATGAGAGATAACATAGTACAAGGACAACAATTACTTATTATATTACTTTTGTCTCTATATCCTGGAGGTCCTTACATTTAGCATCATACTATATGGCCTTATGCATCTAGATTTTGTTCTATTGTGAATCTCTGTTAGGAGAGCCCAAGGTTCCTACTGATTATGACAAATGAGGAAGACTATTGGTCCTATATTCCTTTGAGTCTGGCTTACTTCACTTAATATGATTTTTTCTAAGTCATTCCATTTCCTCAAAAATGGGGTGATGTCATTCTTTCTGACAGCAGCATAGAATTCCATTGTGTATGAATACCAGATGTTGTTGATCCACTCATCAACTGAGGGACATCTAGGTTGGTTCCATATCTTTGCTATGGTAAATAGTGCTGCAATGAACATTGTTGTGCTAGTGGATTTAGTATGTCCCTGTTTCTGGATGGTTTGGTAAATGCCAAGTAGTGGAATTGCTGGATCATAGGGGAGTTCTATGTTTAGCCTTTTGAGGCACTGCCATACTGCTTTCCATAGTGGTTGGACGAGTTTACACTCCCACCAACAGTGTAGTAGGGATCCCTCCTGGCCACATCCCCTCCAGCATCTGTTGTTATTCGTTTTCCTGTTCCTGGCCATTCTAACTGGAGTGAGGTGGAATCTTAGTGTTGTTTTGATTTGCATTTCTTTTATGACCAGAGATGTCGAGCATTTCTTCATGTGTCTATAGGCCATTTTTGTTTCTTCTTCAGAGAAGACTCTCTTTAAGTCTTTGGCCCATTTTTTAATGGGATGGTTGTTACTTTGGAGATTAGTTTTGGAGTGATTCAATTTTTTGAGCAGTTGATATATTTTAGATATGGGGCCTTTGTCTGCTGCATGGTTGGTGAAGATCTTCTCCCACTCTGTAGGCTTCCTATTTAGTTTACTAGCTATCTCCTTTGCCATACAAAAGCTGTGCAGTTTAATGCAATCCCACTTATCCAGCCTTTCTCTGATTTGTTGTGTTTCTTGGTCCTTATTAAGAGAGTTTCAACCTGTGCCAAGGAGGCCTAGTGTATCTCCTATTCCTTCTTGTAAAGTTTTCAGTGTGTCAGCTTTTACCTCCAGGTCTTTGATCCATTTGGAGTTAATCCTGGTGCAGGGTGACAAAGAAGGGTCCTATTTTAGTTTTCTGCAGGTACTTAACCAGTTCTGCCAGCACCACTTGTTAAAGAGGCTGTGTTTCTTCCATTCTATTTTTTGGCTCCCTTATCAAAGATTAGCTGGCCATAGGTCTGTGGGTTAATATCTGGGTCCTCAGTTCTATTCCATTGGTCTTCAGGCCTGTTCTTGTGCCAGTACCAAGCTGTTTTGATAATTATAGCTCTGTAATAGAGTCTAAAGTTTGGTATTGAAATTCCTGTGCTGTTCTTTCTGCTAAGAAGTGTTTTTGCTATACGGAGTCTTTTATTGTTCCATATGAAATTTTGGATTGCTTCTATTTCTTTAAAGAATGCCATTGGGATATTGGTGGGTATTGCATTGAATTTGTAGACAGCCCTTGGCAAGATTGTCATTTTCACGATGTTGATTCTTCCAATCCAGGAGCATGGGAGGTTTTTCCATTTCCTCAGTTCTGCTTTAATTTCCTTATTCAAGTTGTTAAAGTTTTCATTAAAAAGGTCCTTTACATTCTTAGTTAATTCCTAGGTAGTTTATTTTCTTTGAGGCTATTGCAAAGGGAGTTGCTTTCCAGATTGTTACCTCGTTCCTCTCACTGTTGGCATATAGGAAGGCAGTTGATTTTTAAGGGTTAATTTTATACCCTGCTATCTTACAATGCTAGTTTTATAATCTCAATCCAAACTGAAAATGTTATTTAGGTCCCATTTCAATTATTCATAAAATGTCAGTGGAAACTTCAATTAGCAGTCACTATTCTATTTGGTTATTGAAAACAGCTCCAATACCAGGCAATTTTTGTGTTTTCAATAAAAGTGGTTTGTTCAAAACACACAAAAAAAGTAAGTTTGAATGACTGCCTTTTACTCACATTCATTCAGGGCACAGGCCTTGAGAGTGATGGCAAAGGCACCCATGGAAGATACCCTTCTATGTGTTGCTCAGGAACACCCATGCCCCTGCCCCTCCTTCTGCACCATCTTCCCTAATGGTCCTTCCTTTGGGGTCTTTCCAGAAGTGGAGCTGCTCACATGGTAGAGCACTGTCTTCGAAGGAAGTCTTCTGTCACTGGATGCATGTGAGATTTACCGAAGCTTTCCTTTTAAAGAGAGGAGATCTTCACTTAGGGTCCTTGACTTCCATCAGAGAATAAGAATTCCTGGACAAGTCAAGGTGGTAAGAAAATTGGGCAAAGCTTTATTGAGTAAGAGAACAAGGAAGCAAGCAGACAAACAGACAAAAGCAGACAAACAAGCAGAAGGTCGGGGCGCAATCTAGTAGAGTGTGGTTAGTCTCACAGGGAGACAGACACACAGCTGTTGGAGAATTTATAGGGTAAAGGCAGGAAGTCTGACTTCAAACTTATATAAAGATAGGTGTTTTGTCTTTGCTCTAATCACACCTGGTGTTACTTTCTGAGTTTTCAGGTAAGAATGCATCCTGCTATAGAACAGATCCATAGGCCTGTAATCCTAGCCTCTCAGGAGGCTGAGATCTGAGGATCAAGGTTCAAAGCCAGTGCAGGAACAAAAGGACCTGAGACTTTTATATCCAATTAACTTCTAGAAAATGGGAAGTGGGGCTAGGATCAAGGGTAGGGTGGTAGCCTTGAGCTGAAAAGCTCAGGGACAGTTCTCAGGCCTAGAGTCCAAGCCCTATGGCCCACAATAAATAAATAAATCCATGCTACAGATATATCCAGCTATCTGCATTTTGGACATAAGATTGCTTCAGCTTGGGGAAATAATTTTGTCAAGAAGGCATACATCCTTGGATGTTAGACAAGTGCTACTTCTTGGGGTGAAGAATGCATCCCTCAGGGACACATCTAAAGTAAAGCTGGCACTTCTATGTTTCTAAATATCAGATTTCTGATTTGCCTTCACCAGATCTCAAGTTACCTTGTCCTGTTTTCCCCTAAAGGACTTTGTTTCCTTAATATTAAGGGAAGTATGTGAAGAAATATCTCCTGTAATTGCAGTAAACTGACCACATACCTCATTTTCTCAGGTCTCTCCACCTTTCCACCTTCATTTGCACACTCCTCATTGGACATAAAGACACTAAGAAAGAATGCCATTCTTTGGCTACAAATACCTTGTGGGCACTTTCCATGATGTAGTTATATCATACTCCATGTAGTTTTTGTTACTCTCTTTTGTACTTCAGATTCCTTGTTGCATTCCCAGCACCTTGTACAGTCTACTACCTAAGAGTTTAGCAACCACTTATTTCATGTATGAATAAATCCACCCCATGTAAGACATGAGATATGGAATTCAAATATAGAAAAATACTCACACAATTAAAATCTTGATTGAGAAAGAAGCCTGGGAATGGGAAGCTGATGAGAGTCAGTTGTAGAGTGAAATGCAAGGGCTGTTCCCTCCTTCAAACACTAATATTTGTGCATGAATTTTGCTCTATTAACAATTTTATTTTAGTCAAAGTGGAAACTTAGTAACAGTAGAGAGCTCTGAGTGTGACGGTACTACACTAGACTATATGGATTTGAATCCAGGCTAGGTATATACTAGACTTGTGAATATGAAATGCTAGTTAACGTCGTTAGCTCTTTCTTTCCTTATCTGCATAACTGGGATTCAATACCTGTTAAGATTGTTGTAAAGAGAGAATTAAGCAGTTTTAAGCATTTTTAAAGTTTAAGCAATTATTATTAATAATTTCTCAGTTTCTAAACTTACCAATTTTCTGAAACAAAAATTTCTTCAATGACCACTAGATGGCATTAATGTAAATTAAAAACAGGCAGTGTGGTCCTTTATTCCTATCAGTAAAAATATGGTGAAAAGTAATTTCATGCATATTGCCTCAAGTTGTAAATTAATAGCTAGAGTTTTTGCACGATTTTAATATAGAAAAATCCTATAAAAGGTCATATTTGGTTCAGATAGATTTCCATTAAAGATTCACCAAGTTCCTTCTTTGAAATAACAAAGTTAATCTGGGCACTGGTGGCTCACACCTCTAATCCTAGCTACACAGGAGGCTGAGATCTGAGGATTGTGGTTTGAAGTCAGCCCAGGTAGGGAAGACCATGAGATTCTTATCTCCAAGAAACCTACTCAGAAAAAAGCTGGAAGTGGTGCTGTGGTTCGCATGGAGGAGTTCTAGCCTTGAGCAGCAAGAAGCTCAGGGACAACTAGACCTTGGGTTGAAAATTGAAAAAAATTATAGGCAAGTTACCACTGGGTGCTCTGAGTATGATGGCTGTTTGAAAATGTGGAGAAGGGGCTGAATGTATAATAGGTGGATGAACTTATTCCAAGTCCACTGTGCATCTCAGTGGAATTATCAAATGGAATCTTTTTTGTACTTCTAATATATGCCAATGAAATGGTGTTGTACAGGACTTATGTGTTTGGGACATCAATATGTTATGTAGTTAGGACATTAACTTAGATGACAAGTAAATTGAATGTTTTGGGTGGCTCATTATGTAAAGAAATACCATGACGTTTTATGTATGAATTTTGTCACCATGGCAATATAGTTGGGCTGGGAAACTGTCAATCTTCCATTGAAATTTTATTGTATCTTTAGGTAAAGTGTCAAATATTTGAACTTACTTCTAACAGTGAATGCCATGGAAGATAGTATGTGTTTAACAAATGTTGGCTGTTCAGTGATAAAATATTCAGTCAAGAGCCAGAAGTTGGCCTAGCAGTAGCGTGCCTGCTTCAAGCCCTGGGTTTGATTCCTTGGTACCACATACACAGAAAAGGCTGAAAGTGGTGCTGTGGCTCACGTGGTAGAGTGCTAGTCTTGAGAAAGCTCAAGGACAGTTCTTAGATCCTGAGTTCAAGCCACAGGACTGGCAAAAACAAACAAGCAAGCAAACATGGGAGGGGTTAACCATTTCCAACAAGAAATGTACTCACTACTTTATGTATGTAATTATAACCCCTCTGTCCATCACCCTGCCAATAAAACTAAATTAGAAAAGAACCCATTCAGTCAATTAGATAAATGCATCTTTCTAGAAGTCACCATGAAGTTTTCATTAGAAAACTGGTTTATAACAGGATTTCTATTTCTAACATGGAAGAATACAAAGTATATATGGAATATTTTAAAATGATTAAAAGACAATATGAAGGAGAAAAATTAGACCAACACCCACGTGAACCAGCAATGGAAAAGAAGCACAAATGGGAGTGTGAGATTGGAGATGGAGAACATTTTGTTTCCCCTGTGGAAGCAAAGCAGTAGAGCTGTGAGTTTTGCTTTTTTAAATATCAAACTAAATGCAGTTGGACCCAGGCTCACTGCTTGTATTTAACACCCAAACATCTTCATGAGGTTGAATGATTAAGGATGTATATTAAGTGAACCCACCACAATCTAAATGTCTAGTCATTTGTCTTTTAGGTGTAGCAATGAGTTTTTGTTTTTTTTAAAGAGCAAATGAAAAAAAAATGAACAATTACTCAGGGGAATAATTCAGATAAGGCAAGCTCTCAGACTTTAAATAAAAACAAAAACAAACCCAGAATAAAAATATAGCTGTATATTACCAAGAGAAAAGGGAGACATATCTCCTTTGTTGATATACTATCTGTGAACCAGGTTCTTCCAATGAGCTTGGAATGAGAGCAAGAGGGACTTACTATGTGACTAAAAACCATTCTAGAACCTTCTGTGAAGACCGTATTTTAGGTTTTCCAGGTTAGATGGCCTCTGTTAAGACTTTTTGACTCTGAAACCACAGTTATCCAAACCATGGACCTGTGGCTCAGTTTAACTTTATTTTCCATTTGGCCAAATTTGCACCGTGGACTGTAGTTGATCAATCCTTATTTTGTGGCATCACACTTGCATTTCTGACTTGCATGGGGGAGGATAAGATGCTGTCTGTCCCTGTATTCTTCTTCTTTTTTTTTTTTTTTGCCAGCCCTGGGCTTGAGCTCAGGGCCTGAGCACTGTCCTTGGACTTTCTCAAGGCTAGAGCTCTACCACTTTGAGCCTCAGCACCACTTCTGGTTTTTTTCTATGTATATAGTACCAAGGAATCGAACCCAGGTATTCGTGCATGCTAGGCAAGCACTCTACCACTAGGCCAAACTCCCGGTCCCTGTCCCTGTATTCTTGAAATGGAGCTCTCTCCCTTAGAGAAGCAGAGTGAAAATAAGTTTGAGAAGGATCAGTGATCGGAAACAAACTTCAGTTAGACAGGAGAAAAACTTTTCAGTGTTCTATAGCACAGGGAGTGATTATAGTTAACAACAGTTTATTGGAGACCTCAAAAAATAGCTAGAAGAAAAGATTTTGAATGTTCCCAACACAAAGAAATGACAAATGTTTGAGATGGTGGATGCTAATTGCACCGATTTGATAATTATATGGTATATATACATATACTCAAATTTCATACTTTACCCCATAAGTATGTACAATTATTATGGAAAATTAAAACATTTAAAATGAGTGTCTGTGATTAGCCTCTTTGTCAGCCTTGGTGTGGTCAGTTTGGTGATTAACACTTTTTTCCCTCTCACCTGTGATCATTTCTCTGATTAGAGTCAAGTGCTGTTGGCTTAGGTTTTTGGCCTTCTTAAGGTGACTCTGCACAACACTATTTCAAACTGCTGAGTATTTAAATTTCAGTAAACATAGTATTTCCCAATTCCATGCTGGTCTCTGGTCTTTCATTCCCCAGTTATACAGAAATTTCTTATTATCCCCATGCAGATCCCACTTCAATAATTCATGCCATCTGTTTGGCAAAAGAGAGTTCTAGAGCACTGGTATTGGTTATGGTTACCAAAGTTCAAGATGCTTATTTATTTTATTTCTTTATTTCCTCTCTCCTTCCCTCCCTCTTTTCCTTCCTTCCTTCTTTCCTTTTTTCTTTCTTTCTTCTTTTTGTTGTAAAGGTGATGTACACACAGTTACATAAATAATTAGCACATTTCTTTTTGACTAGTATCACCTCTTTCTTGGTTTTCTCCGTTTTCCCTCCCAACCACCTCCCACAAGTTGTGGGATTATATTTTCAATATAATGTCTAGTGTGTATCACTACTGCATTAATTCACCCTTGTGTTCCGTCCTTACCTACCCCCAAACAGATAAATTTACACACAAGACAAAATGTACAGAAAAAGAAAAAAAAACTAAAACTAAGATAACAAGAAAACCCTTGTTTCCATTCCTTGGACTTCATTTTTATAATCTCCATTTTATATAATCAAGTGTACATAGCTATTGAGCCTTTGTGATCCCCTCTTAAGAAAATCCTCCTTTAGTCCCACTGTGCGAATGTCTTGAGTCCTATTAATTCACATGATGTTTGTTTCTCCTGGCTTACACCCCTTATACCCCTCTCTCTTAGTATAGAACAAAGAAACCATCTCAGACTATCTTAATGTACATATTTTCAACAAGCCAAAATATGCAGGATTTTTTTCCCTAAGAATGAGTTAAATTTGTGTTCTGATTGGTGGACTGTGACTCTTGAATTACCCTGCTCACTTTCTGCCTCTTCTCATCTCAAAGAATATTTGTGGTTTAATTTGGGAACTTGTGTTTTATTTGGTGAGATCTACTGCAACTCTAGCCTCCAATAGAAGCAGATTAGAAATGCATACTTGTTGGACTCAGACTTACTAAGTCAGGATCTGTATGTCAACAAGACCTCCTGATGATTTGGGATTATTAAATCTTAAACTATAGCTATAATTCTTTCTTATTATACTTTTTGGTAGTGCTGGGGTGTCAACTCAGGGCCTTTATTAGGCAGGTAGTCTACCACTTGAGTTACACCCACAGTTCTTTTTGCTTTCATTAATTTTTGAATAGGGTCTTGCATTTATGCAATTAAAATATAAGCCCATGAAGTATAGAATGAAAGACATTTATGACATTTCAGGGATATGTTTATATTTTTCTTTTTGTTAACACAGGAGTCTTTGAACTTCATAAAGACTGTGGTATTCCTAAGAGTGGGGCTGGATTTCAGCTGAGCGAAGAGGAAAGTGAGAGTTGAG
This sequence comes from Megascapheus bottae, assembly GCF_031878675.1. Classification (NCBI taxonomy): domain Eukaryota; kingdom Metazoa; phylum Chordata; class Mammalia; order Rodentia; family Geomyidae; genus Megascapheus; species Megascapheus bottae. The sequence continues at coordinate 29,591,662 of NC_143523.1, read as the reverse complement.
TCAAGAAAGCCTGAAATGGCTAAAAACCATGAAAAATAACCCAAGTTGTTCTTAAGTATCAAATCCAAAGGGTCTAGTAATTAAGCTTGATCTAATCCAGAGTAAAAGGATGAATCCTTGCATCAAGCAAAATTGAAGTAGATTTGAAGAGAGTAAGACAGAAAACAAGGTACTATAAGAAAAAGATTTTAAGAGCCTGTTATTGCTTTGCTGTGCGTGAGTGGTGGTGGAGGTAGAGACCCCAGGCTATTTCCAACAAAAGTAGAGTCTATAGCAAAATGACATCCATTCAAAGTATTCCCTCAAAGTCAATTTTAAGCTTCAGGGAACCCAGTATGATAGTTTCTTGTATTACTACCTGTTATATCTGTGATATTAAGAACAAATAGGTATAAATGATTAACTAAAAAGAAAAGAATTACATTTTCAATTAGGTAGTAATATATTCACAGTCTAGAGCATGATGCAAAAACACTCAGGTATGAGTGTGAGTGTGTGTGTGTGTGTGTATGTGTGGTTGTGTGCATGTTTACTTTCTTGTGCAGTCACCACAAATTTTAAACAGAATTGGCAACTGCTCCATGTCAGAACGTCACTTCTCTTACCTATTCTCATCTTACATCTATCTGTCTTTATAATTTCCACATTTGGGGCATATATCTTTGCCCTCTCTTCCCAATTCTGGTGTCCAGTCTCCATCTTGGACATAGCTGCATGCTCCTTTAATTTCGGTCTCCATCCCTGCAGGCTGGCACTGGAGGAGGAGTAGTTAGTCACTGGGAACAGCCACAAGAAAAATAAGCTTCCCCTCTCACAGGTTCTAATTGTTTGTCCTGGTAAGATTTACTTCAATACTTCTTTCTACTCCAACAGAAGGCCCCTCCCCTCCAGGGACAAAAAGAAGCTAGGAAAACAATTTTTTGGAACAATTTTGTGCTGATGAGTGCATTTATGAAGATAGAATTATCTGATTCAAGCTACAAAAACTTTAAAATATATTTCCCTCCAATTTGGAGCATATTACAAGTTGAGGTTTCAATATTTTAGCCATTTACCTTTTTTCCTGGATCTCTTAAAAATGTACTCCAATTTGCATCTACTTTAATTGTAGGATACGATAGTCTTACGAGTTTTTTGGGGGGTTTCAAGTTTATATAAACTTGCCCTTGAAGAAGGACTCAAAGAACAGTTGAAAAAAAACTTTAATGTCAAGGTGAACTAAAGCTTTAGTTTAGGAAGAATTATTCATAGGCTTCATAATTGACAATCTTATACAAGATAATTGGAACATCATTTTAGAAACTTCTTGTGACTTGATTGAATTTAGGTTGGATCCTGACATTCAAACTAAAGGTAGGCAGAATATATAATGCTGTTTGAAGTGAAACATAAAAGAATTTTAGGTAAAATCTGAAAGCAAAAATATATGTCATTGGATGAATTAATGGCAACTGACTAAAGGTTCATTACAAGACCAATTGTTTACAAATAAGTTGGCTTGTAAACTTTAGAAAAATACTGATTATGGAAGATAATGTTAAACTAAATAAGGATATTACCATGGGACTATTTGAAGACTGAAGATGAGATATGTTTCTCCTTCTTTTCACATGTATCCCTAACATTTCTTTTTCTAAATATATTTTTATTGTAATTAATAGAAGGATTACATTATATTTCCTGATTAACATTTCTTACTGCTTAAGATTACCCTTTACACTGAGCCCAAAGCTAGTCTTGTGATGAAGACAATTTTCCAACAAATTTGTAAGAGTTTTAGAATTTGATATCTGAGATACATCCTGTTTACTTTCTTTAGTTTAAGTTTCCTAAAAATTTACTTTGGTAAAGAAAAATGCTTTGAATACCAAAGAAACATTCTAAAATGTCATAGGAGAAAGAGAAGATCAAACACAAAGGAAAACTGCTCTAAGTTGAACATGACTCTTACATGGATGAGTAAATGTCATTTATGCATAACTCAGACGGAACTTCCCTGAAAGCTATTAAAGTGGGTCTAGCTAAACCTAAAAGCCAAGGTCTCTAAATGCTTCCACATTCTAGAGAGAGCTGCAACTGAATAGCCAAGTATTGGGGTCAGAAATAATCAAATCATTCTCATTATCACTGATTAACTTTCTCTTACTGGTCTCTAGGGCAATTTTCCTTTTACTCCCCACAGGACATAAACTTCATTAAGTACTCTATGTTAGAATGTTGGGCAGTTTGGTTCCAAAATGTATCCCAGAGGCCTGTTTATTGAAGGCATATACTAGCCATAGTGCTATTGGGAGGTTGTAGAATTTTTAATTGGTGGGGTTTAGTGGTAGGTCACTGGTATGTCCTTGAAATCCTTCTCTCTTCCTCTTTTACTTTCTGGCTAGAAGGTGAGTTTCTTTTCTTTCCACCATATGTATTTGTCACTATGTTATCTCTTGCCACAGGTGCAAAACTCAGCAGGACTAACTAATGATTGGCCAAAATCTCTCAAAATTTCTGTCTTTCCAAATTGTAAGTCAGATGAGTGTTAGTGACAGAAACCTGACGGATGCACGCACATGTCTACAAATCATCAAAGAGCTGGCATGAAAAGGAAAAAAAAACCCCAACACATAGAAGTGAAACTTTCCTCAAATGAGGAAGGAGACAGTTTCCTTTCCCAACAATGGTAGCCAGCCACTCCAGAATACTTGCATAACTCTCACTTCCTAATAATTGAAATCTTGCGTAGTTCCTTCGTACACTGAGCAGGTCTGATCTTTGTGACTCACGGAATACTGTGGGAAAAAGTGATGTGAGGCTTTCAAGACTATATCATAGTACATTCAGCTTCCACCTTGGTTTCTGCACTGCTTACACTAGAGAGGCCACCATTGTGCTGGAATGCTATCAGTGAGCCCTCTCCTGAGGCCATGTGAGAATAACTGAGGGCTTTGGCCAGCAGGAGCACTTCACTGCAGCCTCACCAGTGATTGCTCTGTCAGAAACACTCTGAATTCTAAGAGGATAGGAAAGATAGCGTGCATCACTATCTGTGAAAGTAGGAAAGATAATGCATAATGGTTATTAGTTTAAATAACAGTTTGGGGAGTGATTTGTCATGCTGTCATTCTATCTTTCTTGCCTTCATGCATGAGGAAGTAGACCCTAGAAGAGGGAAAGGGGAAGCTGCATTAAAGGCAAGGTATTTTGAGCCACTCTAACTACCAAATAAAGGTGTGTGTGTGGGGGGGGGGGTGACAGAGTCTTAAAAGAGATATAGCATTAAAAGGGATCAGGGATGTATGGAGTCTTCTTGAAATGACATTCTGGGGCAACAAGTGGATACTTAGGATAGCATAAATGGGAAATCATTTGGTGAAAAATTAAATTTCAGCATGTACATACTCCATGGTGGTTAAACACTTCAGAAAAAAATGCAGCAATTAATTAAGAAAGGGTTTTTTTAAAGGCATATTGAATGAAAGAATTTACGTGGTCATCCATGATTCAGTAAGTTGTGACTAGAATCAGGTTGATAAATCATTGTTTTCCCCCAGAACCTTGAGCGGCACATTTAGCCCTTCAGTGTACAGAAATCATCATATACAGGTTCTGTATACCGGAGGAGTTTCTATGAAGAGTCTTTCTTTTGAGACCTATTACCTAGAGAAATATGGGGCGTCATTGTTTTTGTAGAAATGTCTCTGTGCTGTAAAGATGTTCTTTTATTGTTTTGATTATTTTAACCAAGGTGAAATTTCGCGATAAACGTCATGAATATCTGGATAGCTAGTTTAGTTTTTATGTAATTCCAGATAGCAATCTTTGTAAATAAATCATCATATACAGGTTCTGCAAATCCAAATACCAGAGGAGTATTGACTACCACAATATATTTATGCACAGACGAAATGTTTCCCCACTGGGAAATATGATGGCTTTGTCATGAGAGAGAATGTAGAGTCAAGGTGGCTTTTTAAGATCAACTTCTAGAAATTACTTGAGACAAGTTTGGAGGCAGTGGCAGCTGCAATAAAGATTTCAATCTGTGTTGAGTTATGACAGAGTCAGGGTCATTCTATTCTTTTGTAAACAACATAAAATCTCATTCCTCTCTTCTAGACTGTCACTGTGCTCCAGTGACTCCTGAAACAAATGACCTTGGGGACTTCCCACGTGGTGCTGCACAGAGATTTCCCCTGGTGAGAAGCAGGCTCAATATCTCTGCACCATGGATTTGCTGATGCCACGAAGGCTTGGTGGGTCAGAGTTCTGCAGAACAGATGGTGTCTCCAAGGCAGGGAAGAGCCCTGAACATTAATTACAATCACACTCTGGGCTCAGAATAGAAGCAAGACTGCCATCTACTCTGGGTATGATATCCAAACAAGAGCAATTTTATTGTGTTTACAAGGGGCTTTCACATATGCTAGTTTATTGATTTTTGCAAAAACAAAACACAACTGGACAATGAAATGTTTCCTAATTTTTGTCTATAAAGAAGCTGAAGTTCAGAAGTAAAAGCTAACTTGATCAAGGTCTCATAGTTGATGAGAAGGAAGATCCTGTGTCAACTCTAACCACTTTGATTCATCCAATGTTAGATAGTTCATTCGGCTATATTGTACCAGCCATAGATTTGAGCATATAAGTAATGAACATTGGCATGTAATTATATGATTTTTATTAGTTTGCATATAGGGTGATGAAATTTCATTGTTACCTTTCAATATACAGTAACATAATGTTCCAGTTTGTCTTAGATCACACTCTGTGCCCCATTTTCCATGCCTCAAAACAGTACGAGTATTCCTTCCAATTAACAATCATAAAATCCCAATGGCATCAATCATAAGCATTGCTTCATAGGTCTCTAGACAACTCTATGAGGTGGTTTCTGTCCAGGTGTACTCCATATATTTTTCATTGTTTTGAGACAGGTAGTTTTATTATGGCATGACATGACAGCAAGAAGGTAAGAGGAATCATGAGAGACCTTTTCAGATTAGTCTTTGCATGGCTACACTGTCACATCCAATGATTTACAAGGTCTCTGGCTGAGCTTAGAGTCCAAGAATGAAGATTATCATTACTTCTATGAAAAAAAGAAAAACCATACTACTCAGGGATGCTCACTCTAGAAAAGAATTCCAACATCTGTTATACTTCAAAATCCACATATTTTAGCACAAATGAAATCTATCTATTTACATCTATCTATCACACAGGCTAGAGACAATATGGAAGGCTAGAGTAAGAAAAATAGAGCAGGTAGATCAGAGAAAAGGTTGATATAATGATTTTGTTAGAACAAAACATTTGGTCTCCCAGATCTGACTAGGAAGAAAAATCTGTGGTGAAAATAAAGATTTGGGTATCACCAAGTT